>NW_006921642.1:11969368-11972412 GCF_000298275.1 Orycteropus afer afer
TGATTCCTGTATATTCCAATGAGGTTCACATATATAGTCAGAGATTATGATGTTGAAATAAAGATATTAACAATGAATAAGTTGTCTTGGGAAATTCTATCTGCCTCATGTCATTTTCAGCACTGAGGATATATTTTCCAAATCTTGAACTTCAACTTTCCAACTTTTACATCCCAATCACCTGTATTTATCAATGCATCTCGAGTGGTCTTTTGATCAATTGCAGAGTTAGAAGTTGGTAAAAATATATAATGTCTTCAGCATCGATATTAGTGGTTGGTGTGTGAATTTGAATAATGGTCATATAGACCTGTCTTCCTTGTAGGCTTTTGGGTATTATTCTATCACTGACAATATTGCACTTCATGATAGAATCAAAAATTTTCTTCTTGACAACATTCAATATTCCCCTTCAACTTTCAATCACAATTTGATCTTTTAGCTTATAAAACTTATTTTTTGAATCTGAAAAATATATGTGTGCATGTACATTTCTACCTGTAGTCTGTCATTTTATCATACCATGGTGGCTTGCATGTTGCTATGAAGCTGAAGATGATGCCATTGGTATTTCAAATACAAACAGGATCATCAACAGTGGACAGGTTTCAACAGAGCTTCCAGGTGAGGACAGACTAGGCCGTGATGTCCTTTTGAGAACCCTACAGCAGAGTTACCCGTGGACAGGCTTCAGGGCGCTTCCAGGTGAGGACAGACTAGGCCGTGATGTCCTTTTGAGAACCCTACAGCAGAGTTACCCGTGGACAGGCTTCAGGGCGCTTCCAGGTGAGGACAGACTGAGAAAGATGGAGCCTTCTACTTCTCAAAAAATTGGCCAATCAGAACCTTGTGAATAGCAGTGAAACTGTCTATTACTGGACAGTTTATGAATAGCCTTGAAACATTGTATAATACAGTTCCAGAAGATGAGCCTTTCATATTGGAAGACACTCAAAGTACTACTGGGGAAGAGCTGTCTTCTCACAGTAGA
Source organism: Orycteropus afer afer (assembly GCF_000298275.1). Lineage (NCBI taxonomy): Eukaryota > Metazoa > Chordata > Mammalia > Tubulidentata > Orycteropodidae > Orycteropus > Orycteropus afer. The sequence continues at coordinate 11,970,360 of NW_006921642.1, forward strand.
GTTGACCTTACTGACATATATAGAATAAAGTTTAGGGACCTCCAGTTGCTTTTGGGGCATGACTCAAAATGTAAAAAAAACAACTGCAAACATCCATTAATAATCAGAACATGGAATGTACAAAGTACGAATCTAGCGAAATTAGAAGTTGTCAAAAATAAAATGGAACACATAAAGATTGATATCCTAGGGATTATTGTTCTTGTTGCTTTGTGCCATCAAGTCAGACCTGACTCAGCGACCCCTCTTTGGGTTTCTGATGCAGTATCACTATGGAAGTAGATTGCCCAACTTTCCTTCTAAGGAATGGCTAGTGGATTTGAATTGGCAGCCTTCCGATTAGCAGTCAAGTGCCTCAGGCAATACACTAGGGATTAGTGAGCTGAAATGGACTGGTATTGGACATTTTGAATCAAACAATCACATGATCTACTATGCTGGGAATGACAAATTGAAGAGGAATGACATCACTTTCATCGTCAAAAAGGAATGTTTCAAGATCTTTCCTGAAGTACAATGCTGTTGTTGCTGTTGTTGTTATGTGCCGTCGAGTTAGTGATAGGATAATATCTATACACCTACAAGGAAGACCAGATAATAGTACTATTATTCAAATTTATGCACCAACAACTAAAGCCAAAAAATGAAGAAACTGAAGATTTTTACCAACTTCTGCAGTCTGAAATTGACCAAATGTGCAATCAAAATATATTGATGATTATTGGTGACTGGAATGAGAAAGTTGGAAGCAAAGAAGAATCATTAATAGTTGGAAAATATGACTTTGATGATAGAAATAAGGCTAGAAATCACATGACAGAATTTCGCAAGACCAATGACTTATTCTTTGCAAATACCTGTTTTCAACAACATTATCAGCAGCTACACATGTTGACCTTGCCAGATGGAATACACAGGAATCAGATTAACTACCTCTGTGAAAAGAAGTGATGAAGAAGCTCAATATCTTCAGTCAAAACACTGCCAGGATCTACCTGTGGAATAGACCATCAATTGCTCATATATAAGTTCAGGTTAAAGGCAAAAAAAATTGAAACATCCATGAAAACCAATGTATGACCTTAAGTATACCCACCCTTCCTTAATTTGGAGACCATCTGTAGAATATGCTTGACACATTGAACATTAATGACCAAAGACAAATTGTGGGATGACATCAAGAATATCATACATTAAGAAAGCCAACAATCATCAAAAAAAAAAAAAAAAAAAAAAACAGGAAAGGAAAAAAAGACCAAAAATGGATGTCAGAAGAGACTCTGAAACTTGCTCTTGCATGGGAAGTAGCTAAAGTGAATAGAAGTACTAAAGTAAAAGGATTGAACAGAAGATTTCAAAGGGAAGCTCAGAAGACAAAGTAAAGTATAGTTAAACTGTTCAGAGATCTGGACTTAGAGAACCAAAAGCGAAGATCATGCTCAGAATTTCTAAAGCTGCAAGAAGTGAAGAAAAATTTCAAGCCTGGAGTTGCAATATGGAAGTATTCTATGGGCAAAATATTGAATGATGTAGGAAGCAGCAAAAGATGATGCCTGGAATTGAACTCAATCCTGTGGCTTCCAGCTAAACAATAGAGAGGAATATAAGGTGAACATTTATACTAGGTAAGCACACTTCTTAGAACAATCTGCATGCTGAGCAAATAATCTGAGAAGCTGGAGTATACGAAGAATAATACAGCATCAGGATTGGAGGAAGACTTATTAACAACCTGTGATATACAGATGACACATTCTTGCTTGCTGAAAGTGAAGAGGACTTGAAGCACTTACTGATGAAGATCAAAGACTATAGTCTGCAGTGTGAACTGCAACTGAACATAAGGAAAATGAAAATCCTTTAACACTGGACCAATAAGCAACATCACTATGAATGGAGAAGAGACTGAAGTTGTCATGGATTTCATTTAACTAGTATGCTCAATCAACCCTCATGGAAGCAGCAGTCAAAAAATCATATTGCACTGGTCAGTTGTGCTGAAAAAGACCTCTTTAAAAGGTTAAGAAGCAAAAATATCACTTTGAAGACTATG
>NW_006921642.1:11972860-11973534 GCF_000298275.1 Orycteropus afer afer
TTCCGAGGCAGTATCACTACGGAAGTAGATTACCTCATCTTCCTTCCAAGGAGTGGCTGGTGGGGTTGAACCACCAGCCTTCTGGTTAGCATTCAAGTGCCTCAGGCACTATGCTACCAGAGCTTCACTAATGTACTTACTTCTATCATGTTATTCTCTACATTTTCACACAATGGGCACATTCTGTTTCTGATCTTAGATTCATACTGGACTGTAATATCTAGATTTGAGCCTTATGTAGAGACAGTGGAAAAACAAGACCTCTCAAAGTTAATGTAGTTAGATAATGCACTTTTTCCTCCATAAATGCACATCCAAATAGAACATATGCTATGCACAGCTGTAGTTGCATCACCATTAGTTTTCCACACCATGTGTTCTCAGACTTCAGTTTCTTAAGGAAACACTTTTAATTCAAATCATACAGTTTTTCATAAATCTCCTTGATGATATGCTATATCCTTTATGTTAGTACGTATGTCTGACAATTTCTGATCAATATTTCTCAGCCCTAATGACTCAAAAATCTACATAGAGGACATAATCTAATCAGTTGCAATTAGTTAGAAGGAAGAAAACAAAAACACTTGATTTTGAATTTAGTACACCAACATTGTAATAGAAAAATAATGGTTTCAAATTCATAAAAATTAGGTGAATTAAAAATTATTTAT
>NW_006921642.1:11973634-11974560 GCF_000298275.1 Orycteropus afer afer
AGACAAAGTATATGTGAACTGCTGTATGAAAAGTGAATTTACTCTGTAAATCTTCACCCAAATCCTGATAAAAAAATAAAATAAAATAATAATAAATTTGCATATTTATATAATCACCTTCACTGGTGAACTTTATTTTTTTCATGGACTCAAATAAGCATATGTGGTCACTTTTTTTTTTTTTTCAGTCTAAAGAAAATCCTTGTTGTATGTATGGCAAATATGTTAGCAGATTTTTTTTTTTTTATTTTAATTTTACATTACTCTCTCTACTTTGTGTTTGTTTTTGAAATCTGCTTTATGGAAAGTAATATTCTTGGTTGACAGTTTTTATTTTCTTTCAGTACTTTGTATATTATATCACGTTGTCTTCAGACTTCCATTTTTCTGATGAGAAATCAGCTGTTAATCCAATTGGAGTTCATCTTTAAATGGTGAGTCATTTTTCTCCTGCTGCTTTCAAGCTTTTTCCTTTGCCTTTTTCTTCCAATATTTTTACTATCATGTCTACAGGAATCAATCTCTTTGCTTTTATACTACCTGCAGATGATTGGACTTTGTGAATGTATGGAATAATGGCTTCCATCATATTGATGAAGTTTACTTTATTTCTTCAAACATTTATTCTGATTCTTCCTTTCTCCTCTAATTCTCATACTTCCTTTATGCATATGTTGGAACAATTAATGCTGTCCCCCATTTCTCTAAAGGACTGTTCATTCATTTTTTTCTCTATTCCTCAGATTGCAATCTGTATCAAACTATTTTCATCTTCCTTAATTCTTTTTCTGAGTGTTTGTATCTACTATTGAGTCCCTCTAGAATTTTTTTTTTTTTTTTTTTTTTTTTTAGTTATTGTCCTTTTCCTGTCTAGAATTACTAATTGGTTATTTGTTATATTTTCTAGATTGAAAATTTTTTTTATT
>NW_006921642.1:11974660-11977661 GCF_000298275.1 Orycteropus afer afer
CCTACATTGGTCATGTGGTCAGAGGGACTATTGGCTATAAAATGATACCATGCTTGGGAAAGTAGAGCATCAGCAAAAGGGGAAAGACCCTCAACAAGATGGATTGACACAGTGGTTGCAACGATAGGCTCAAGTACAGTAAATATTGTGAGGAAGGTGCACAAACCTGGCAGCATTTTGTTCTGTTGTTCATAGGGTTACTGTGACTCAGAGCTGACTTGATGGCACCTAACAGCAACAACATTTAATTTTATATGTGTGTGTGTGTGCGCAGAGTTTTAGGGAGTAGTGATAAGACCCCAAAGATAAAGGCTCAAGTAAAAAAAAAAGGGGGGGAGTAGGTGAGTCATGCTGGTTTTGAGTATTTAGTTTAATTATGAAAATGTGAGGGTAAGATTTATGTTGAAGGAGTGCTGTACAATGGAAACCTGAATGCTTGTGCATAGTAGTGACATAGGTGAAACTCGTACTAGCTTGTCTAAGAAATGACTCAAAAAAACAGGATTTTGTTTTGGGTTATGCAAACCTCAATGTGTTTTTGCTAGACACAATAGATGGATCAAAAAGAAAATCAGTATCAGCATCATGAATACTGAATAAAAGATATGCAATATGTATGGAATAATATTTAGAATGTTATTGACCATAATTTTTCAAGACCCAACCCAAATCTTACCCCTCTGTGAAATCTCTGAAATCTTAAGCACATTCAGTTCTAAGTATTGCTCTCTCCTATGAACACAAAACTTTTTGTAAATATGTTGTAGTGTCATATTACATGCACAGTATTGGTTTCACTCCCTATTTCTTCAATAAATGAATCATTCTTCTTTAAAACAATGTGTTAAATTCATCTTTATTAATGTAGTAATCAGAAAGGTGACAAGCACAATGTGGGAAGGAAATAAAAGTAGGAGTGAATAGATAACATTTTGAGTCATGCTTAGAGGGCTGACATTACACTAAATTATCTGAAGTTGAAGAACTACAAAATACATAGATGAATTAATTAGGTATACTTCAATAGTACAAAATGTATGTTTGTTTATGTATTTTTAGAACAGCTTTCTTGAGATGTAATTCAGATATCATACAATTTACCCATGTAAAATATACAATTCATTGTTTTGTAACCTACTCACATAATTGTGCAACTAACACCACAATCAATTTTAGAATATTTTCATCACCCTGAAAATAAATCTCTTCCCAGATTTCTTCCAATCCACCCACACCAGGCAATTTTGAATCTATTTTCTATCTCTATATATTTTTCTAGGATCTTCAGTAGCATAGTGCCTAAGGCACTTGACTGCTAACAAGAAAACTGGTGGTTCAAACCAATCTGTTTCTGTAGTGATACTGCCTGGGAAACTAAAGGAGGGGTCGCTATGAGTTGGAGCCAACTGGATGGCACATAACAACAACATATATTTGTCTTTTCTGGATATTTCATATAAATGGAACCATACGATATGTGCTATTTTTTGACTGATTTCTTTTACTTTGAATAATGTTTTATTAACAGTCATCTGTGTTTTAGCAGGTAGTGGTATTTGTTTTCTATTTATGGTTGAATAATATTTCTTTGTACGTATATGCAAGATGCCTGAGTGGCACAAAGAGTTACTGCTCCATTACTAACCTGAATGCTGGCATCTAACTAACCCACTCAGTGGAGTTGCACAGGAAAATCCTGGTGCTTTGGTTCCATAAAAATTACAGCCAAATTAACCCTATGGAGGATCATTTATGCTCTGACAAATGGGGTCACCATGACTCAGAATCAAAACCAAAATAGTTTCACAATTTCATTCCAACTAGCAGTTTACAGTGATTCCAGTTTCTCCATATCCTTACCAATAATAATCTGTTGCTTTGATGGTAATCACCCTAGCGGGTGGAATGTGGAATCTCATTGTGTTTTTTATTTGCATTTCCTTGATGACTAATGGTGTTCAGTATCATTTCATGTGCTTACTAGTCATTTGTGTACCTTCTTTGGAGAAATATTTATCTAAATGCTTTGTTCATTTTTAATTTGATTGGTTTGTTATTGAATTATAAGTGTTCTTTAAATATTCTAGATACAAGTCCCTTATCAGATATATGATTTGCGACTATTTTCTAACATTCTCTGGGTGTCTTTCATCGTCTTGATTATGTATTTCAAATATTTCTTTTTTTTAATTTGAAGAAGTGCAATATCTATTTATTTCTTTTGTCATTTGTGATTGTGCGTAACATCTAAGAAAGTTGTGAACATGAAGAACTACTCTTATATCTTCCTCTAAGCATTTATTTTTTTGAAAATTTAGACCTATGTTGACATATTTATTTTCCATACTTAAAAAAAAATCTATTAATATTTTTAAAGTAATGTATTTCTATTGTAAACAGAATATAGTAGGAATTATTTTTTTATGAAATCTGACAAACTCTCTTATTCACAATTAAAGTTATTATTGATATATTTGGATATATATCTACTATGTAAAATTTAATTTTCTGTAGGTCTCATTCTTTTTGTTTCTCTACTCCTCCTGTGTTGCTTTCTTTTGCCTTAGTGATTCTTTCTCATGTAATATTTTAAATCTTTTAATTATTTTTTACTATATATTTTTAGTTATTTTATTAGTGAGTGACCTAGGTCTTACATATACATGTTACCTGTTCAGTATCAGTTTTAGAATTATAATGCTAATTCCAATGAAATATTGAAATATTAGTCCTATAGAGCTGCTTTCCCTTTTCGTACCCATGTGTGATTGATACCATATATTTTGCATCTATATATTACAAATCCAGCAATACGTTGTTACAATTATTGTATCATAAAATTATGTTTATTAAATATGATTTTTTAAAAATTTACAATGTCTAATTCCCTTTTGTTGCTTCTATGCATTTAAGTTATAAGATTTACTCCAATACAGCTTTGCTCTTACCCATCTTCTTTGTGCTATTTTTATCAAATATGGAACCTTTTTATACCTACTAG
>NW_006921642.1:11985487-11995655 GCF_000298275.1 Orycteropus afer afer
CCTCTAGAATTTTTTCTTTTTTTTTTTTTTTTTTTAGTTATTGTCCTTTTCCTGTCTAGAATTACTAATTGGTTATTTGTTATATTTTCTAGATTGAAAATTTTTTTTATTGTTTATTGATATTCCCCATTTAATGAGATATATCTTAGCTTCTTTTACTTCTTTCAGCAAGGTTTGCTTTGGTTATTTGAACATGTTTGTACTGGCTGCTTGAAATCTCTGTTAAATACAAAATCTAAACCTCTCAAAGATCATTTCTGTTGCCTGTTCTTGTTTTGTTTCCTCTCTTCATGTGTAATCCTTTTATTTTTATTTGCATATTTTTTTATGTGTTTATGTTCTTGAAAACTGGATTTTTCAAGTAATGTGAAGCAGGAAATATGAATACTATGTCCCATCCCTCTTCTGTTTTATTGTTGTTCTCTTTTGTTTGTTTGTTTTGTTTTTGTCATTTAGCTAAACAATTGATTTTCCTGTCACTTTAAGATCTTGTTGTCTCCTCTCGGAAACTACAGCCTTGGACATGTACCCAGTTGTTGTTGTTGTTGTTATGTGCCGTCAAGTCACACCTGACTCACTCTGGGATGAATAATTTTTAGTAGGACTCATTATGACTCTTTCCCTGATCTCTCTGTTAAGATTTCTTATTCCTTTGGTATTGCAAACAAACAAACAAAAAGACCTCACTCCCACTGAGTTGGATCTGACTCATAGAGACCCTTCCTTGGGTTTCTGAGGTGGTATCACTACGTAAATGGATTACCCAGGCTTCCTTCTGAGGAGTGGCTAGTGGGTTTGAACCACCAGCCTTTTTGTTAACAGTCAAATGTCTTCAGCACTATGCTACCAGAGCTTTTCCTTTGGTATCGCACCCAATTATTATTCTTTATTAATTGACAGTCAGTTACTCTGTGTTTTAGATAATGCCATGGGGCATAAATTGCTTCACAGTATGATCCAATTAAATTCAGGCAGCTATAGTTTTTGAAACGTATTCTTACCTCATGAGAGTTATCCTTAGTGGCCTTTTTCTCTAGTTCTCTCTGATAAAGTAGCTGATCTACAGAGCTAAAGTGCTACAGAGTCTCACTGTTCTTACTAAGTTCTAGTAGACTTTCTTGAATAAATGTTTCCTCATTAGTTGTATGACATTATGACAATTTCAGGAGACTTAACAAGGTTGATTTTGAAACAATATTCACCACTTATGCTTGTTTTGCTGGAAAGTAGGGCTGAAGAACTCCTCATGCTGCTATTTGTCTAAATCAGCAGTATCTGGTGGTTTACAGATAACCATTCTGGATTCACTATATGTTTTTCTTATGGATAAGAACTTTTTTTTTTTTTTTTTTGACCTCTGCAATTACAAAAGTAAGATAATGTCTGTTTTGTTTACTTTTCCCTTGTCATGGGTCAGTTCTCAGGGAAAAAAAAAAAAAATCTAGAGGCAAATGTAAGAAAATAATATCTTCTTTAATTGTATCATTAATAAATATATGATCATATTAGATATAATCATCATAACAACCATAGAGTATCTACATATTTTCAGAATTATGATAGAGAACTTGTGTATGTCATCTACTTTAATGATCACATTACTCCTAGGAAACAATTGTTATTGACATTTTTATGTTGTTATGTGCTGTCAAGTCAGCTTTGACTCATAGCAAGCCAATGTGCAACAGAACTAAACATTGCTCATTCATGCAATGTTAGCTATACTTGAGCCCATCCTCACAATCTCAACTATACTTGAGCCTGAGTTGCAGCCACTGTGTCAATCCATCTTGTTGAGGGTCTTTCCCATTTTTTTCTGACCCTCCACTTTACCAAGCATGATATCCTTTTCCAGGGAATGGTCCCTTTTGACAACATGACCAAAGTAGGTGGGACCAAGTTGGTCCATTCTCATGTCCAGGGAGCAGTCTGGTTTCACTTCTTCCAGGAGAGATTTTTTAATTTTTCTGGCAGTGCATGGTATTTTCAGTAATATTCATAGACACCACAATTCAAAAGCATCAACCTTTCTTTGGTCTTCCTTATTTATTGCCCAGCTTTCACATGCATATGTGGCGATCAAAAATACCAAGGCTTGGGTTAGGCACACAACATCTTTATGCAGATAAGAAAACGTTTTGTTTAAAGGACGCTTATGATGAACACGTTTTCAACAAGTGTTAAGTACTGTCTGATTCCACATAGTTGGTAAGTGATGGCTATATGATCTAAATTCAAGTCTGTTTCCAAAAGCATGAACTTTCCAATATAATATTCGTCATCACAACTGAAAAGCAACATGCTTAGTTTGCAGAATTATTTCTGAGTTATTATCAATGTTTTGCTGCTGTTACCTAAACTCCTTCATCACCAAGGATTCATGTCTCAGCACAAGAGTGTTGGCTGCTGATGGACGAACAACTCAGAACTTCTATAGGAATTGCTTTCAGCCAAGAGGATGCCTGTACTGCATGCCTATCCATAGGCCACTATGCATTTGATCACTTAAAGGAACAACAGAATGAGATGAAATTGAAGAGAAAGGACTGGCCTCCTACTCTCAGTTGGACCAACTCTGAATAGTCTTCCAGTTCCATAGCTCCCTTTAAGATCCAGAATTCAGTTTCACCCTATGCCTAACTTTTTTCCCTTCACACATCATTAATATTATATGCAATTGTGTTCTCAAGTAAACTTACTGCATGCAACCTAAGGATCTGAGTTCATTGAGAAAATTTGCTGTGCTTTTAAGGTTACATGGTGCCTTTCTAGTTTTCTCACTATGATAGATAGAATAACGGGTGCCAAAGACGCCCATATACTGAACATTGGAACCTGTGATTATGTTGCTTTAAATATGTTACATTGCTTATCAAAATGTAATAATAATAATAATAATAATAATAATAATAATAATAATAATAAGTTAGAAGTAACTTTGTCAATAAACTGATATTAATTAGGGACATTGTTGTTGTTGTTGTCATGTGCCATCGAGTCGGGTCTGACACATTGTGATGGGTCCTTGGGTTGCTGAGGCAGAATCACTACGGAAGTAGATTGCCCCATCTTCCTTCCTAGGAGTGGCTGGTGGGTTTGAACCGCCAGCCTTCTGGTTAGCAGTCAAGTGCCTTAGGCACTATGCTACCAGAGCTCAATTAGGGACATAGTCCTGGAAAATTCACATGAGCTTAATGCAATCATAAGAGTCCTTTAAACAAAAATGGTGCAGGAGAGAAAGTACCAAAGATACAACAACCTGAAAAGCACTTGGATGGCATACTTCATGCTAAAGATGGAGGAAGGGTTTCATAAACCAAGATTTTTGAGTGGTCTTAAAGCTTGAAAAAAAACAAGAGAATAAATTATTTCCTAGAGCAAGAAGTATATAAATCTACTGACAACTTGGTTTTAACCCATTTAGACTTATTTCAGACTATTGACATCCAGAACTTTAAGAGAGTAAGTTTTCTGTAGTAACAATGGATATTGAAGACACCCAATCTCCTCTCTTCTATATAAAAAAAAAAATGTGTGCTTAACTATTTTGTGGCTGTTTATATGGTTTCTTCTAGTGGTCTGTAATCTTCACAAAAAAAGAGAGTCATATCTTATTTATATTTGATCCTTCCAAGTATTACACACAATGTTGTTGTTGTTGTTATGTGTCGTCGACTCAAACCTGACTCATAGCGACCCCTCCTTGGGTTTCCGAGGCAGTATCACTACGGAAGTAGGATTGCCCAACCTTCCTTCCGAGGAGTGGCTGGTGGGTTTGAACCGCCAGCCGTCTGGTTAGCAGGCAAGTGACTTAGCCACTATGCTACCAGAGCTCCCTATATTATATATATATATATATATATATATATATATATATATATATGTAAATGAGGAGAAATGAAATTATCTCTGCTCTTAGTATTTAAAAGTAGGCAACCAAATGTAATTTATGAAGGAGTATAACCATCCTTTCCTTGGTATTACATCATGTGGGAAATCAATTCTTCTTTTTTCTATGACTAGAGGTTTTGGCCTACTTAGAGATTTCAAATGTGAAATAATGGCTGCTCTACATTCTTTTTTGATACTGATGTATAAAAGATGATTATCACAAATCATTTTCATTCTGAAATAATCTTTGTCTTTACATGGCCCTATTTGCTTATTTAATTTGAGTAAGAGCATCTAAATTTTCACCTAAATGTAATAAATGAGGCATCTGATTAATAGAAAAAAAGATATATCCTTGTCCAAAGCCTGACTCCATTTTGATTTTCAGCATGGTTCTTGCTTCAAAACCACAGCTTGTCATTTTTTGTCAGTTTAAATGGTGCTTTACTGAAACTGGGAGCTCTGGTAGCTTAATGCCTAAGGCACTTGACTGCTAACCAGAAGGCTGGCGGTTCAAACCCACAAGCCACTCCTTGGAAGAAAGATCGGGCAATCTACTTCCGTAGTGATACTGCCTCGGAAACCCAAGGCAGGGTCCCTATGAGTCGGGTCCAACTTGACAGCACATAACAACAACAACAGCAGCATTAGTGAAACCAATAAATACATAAATTTTAAAAATGAATGAGAGAACTTCAACCACCCTCAACATAAGGAATGATGAGGCCAAGACACATTCCAGGAAACAAAATATAGGAATGTAAAATCGTTTAGGAAGAATATGTCAGGAGGTAAATGAGTTTTCTCAGGAAGAATATGTTAATAACTAACCAAGTCAATCAGAATGTAAGCCATTTGAGAAGAACATGTGTTGAACAGTTTGCATCCAGAACCTACCATAATCACAAATACTAAGCCAAACTCAAACTCACTGCCATTGAGTAAATCCCAACTCATAGCTACCCTCAGTGGGTTTCCAAGCCTGTCAATCTATGGAAGCAGATTGCCTCATCTTTCTTACATAGAGCAGCTGGTGGGTTTGAAAAACTGTCCTCTTGCTTAACAGCGAAATGTTCTAACCAGTAAACCATCAGAGTTCCTTATAATCATGAATAGCTGTCAAGAATAAGGAAACTATCATGCTTATCCTTCCCAAAATAGATGCTTGAACTTTAAAATGACTTTCAAAAGACTTCAAAGTGAAGGTGGTCATATCAATCAGTCATTATATCCTTAAATTTCCCTTGCTTCTCTATGTATAAAAACATCTAAATTAGAAACAGGGAAATACTGTGTTCAGAGTATCCCTCCACTCTGTGTTTTCTCGCTACATGAATTATTTTCTTTTTCTCTCTCAATAAAATTCTTTGCTTTACTTTAAGCATATTTCATGTCTTGTGGTCTACAATATTTCTTGGTGTTGGAAGTGAGATTCAAAGGACAGTTACTGAAGTGACCAGGGAGCTTAGGATCCAGGCTATGATGCCATTTAGGATCTAGTTAGGCTCTCCAAGTCCTCAGACCTTATTGGGAGTCACTCATATGAACCCCTCTTGCATTCCAGCTCAACTTTTTGGGTAAATCTCTCTAAGCTTTATAGAGTATTTATACTTACTGTTGGTATATGTGGTAGTCAAGGTTGTGTGTCAACCTGGCTGGGCTGTGGTTTTGGGTGTTTCATAGCTGGATGCAGTTATTCCACATGATGAGACTGGAATCAACTCCATGTTGGAATCTACAGTAAGCAGCCTGAACTACTGAGTTTGGCCTGCTTCCAGTATACATAGGGAAGCTTTGAGATAGGTCTCTGGCTTTTTGACACATCTGGATCCTGTACTTGGCCAAATCTTCATCTCAGTGGCCTGCCAATCTTAGGATAGTTCCTGGACTTGAACCAGTGGTCTGCTGTGTGCCTATTTATCTTGAGATTCTGCCATTCTACTTGCTGACCTTGGGTTCATCAGCCTCTGAGTTATGAGAAGCCTCCAGCTCCAGTGAGCTTGGAATAAGAGGCAGAGCTGAAGCCTAAGATCTAGGGGCCTTCACCCAGCCCCTATAGCAAGCCATCTGAATTTGGACTTTTAGCCCCCTAAATTGTAAGAGACTAAATTCCTGTTTGTTGAAGCAACCCTTTTGTGGCATTTATTTTATAGCAGCTATAGAGAAACAAGATAGTGTATGTTTGTTGTCTTTTGTTAAAGTGGTTTTGGTGTACAAATTGGCTCTGTGAAGATTGTTTCAACCAATTTCTGAGAAACTGGAGGCAGCACTCCAACTCTAATTTTTTTTTTTTTTTTCCTGTGTTCACATTTACTGTTTCTGATGAGAAGAGCAGGTAATGCCATATCTAAGAACAGAGAATTCCCCTCTGGGACTACCACTCATTTAAGAATAATCATTTTGGTGCCATAATGTTCTCATTTTTTAAGTTGTTGGAATAGCCTTGCTAGAAATAATTTACAATACAATTGACCACTTAGGAGATCATTTGACTTTGCTAAATTAACATTTCTGTGTGGTAAATTAGTCAAGAAATATTCTCAAATAAAATGGGATTCTGTCTGTTTTCAGTTGGAATCTGGCATCTTTAAAATGGTAGTAGGACAGTAAGGTCATATACCAACAAGACATCTTTCTATTAAACAAGCACGTTAAAGAATTATAACATCAACACTCTGCTACAATGCCTACTACTCCAGCATCATCTACTGTCATGTGTCCAAAACTTCCTTTAGCTCTAACTCTTCTTTATCCCACTCTTCCTTCACAGTAATTATCTATATGAACTATATCAACTCCCTTCCTACCCCAAAGAAAAATAAAGAGAAGATAAATTTTTAAATGAAATATCTTTTAAAATTAAACAACCAGAAGAAAAAGATGAATTCCCACAGGTTACTTTTACTCCCTGATCTAAAACACAGTTTTATGCAATGGTAGAATAATTTCTTAATCCTCATAAAGAGCGTCACAAATTTACAAGAGAATTTAACATTTTAATTCAACTTATAAACCTAAAGTATATTATGTCAATCAGTTGATAAATATATTAGTTGGGCCATAGGAAGCTCTATTATGGATGGAAAAAGCTTATTGGAAAAACCTAGAACAATCATTACCACTGACCCTTTAACTGGTGCAGCAATCTTAGACTAGAAAGAGCTGTGGGTAAGTCAATATTTGATGCACTACCAAAGACATTCCCAAGAAAAATTTACTAGACAAAGATCCAACGCTGCAAACAAGATAAGGATAAAAATGTATACAATTAAGAATACTGTTTAACAAAGATATTGTAGAATACTTAGGGATAAACTATATACAACAGGAAGCTTGGATTGCATTTAACAAATATTTTTAAGTGTCTTGCAACCAGAATTATTGGAACTGGTTAAGTGCCAATGGTTACACTGGAAAACTGTAACTTTCCAAATTACTTGATATAGCTTATAAATTAGTTCAAATTCATGATGAAGCAAAGCTGGCCAGAATAATGATAATAATGGTGATGAAGATGGTGATGATGATGATGATGTGATTACAACAGATGCAACATCCAGAGAAAAGAAAGGATTTGAGCCAGGACTGCCTAAAGTCCTTGTTAACCAATCCAGTAACCCCTAAATTTGTCATTACTGTAAAAATTCTGATCATTGGAAGAAAGACTGTTTTAAATTAAGGCAAAGAACCTCCCTTTCTGAGACTCTAAACCCAAGTCTGAATGAGAAGACTCCAGGAACAAAACAGAATATTTTTCTATGGTGGCTTTAGGTGCTCAGAGAGAGACAACCCTGATTATTAATGGAGAAGTTTGTAATTTTTCATGTGACAATGAAAGCACCTTATCTGCCCTAATAACTTGAGCTTACAAAAGCCACTACCCAGGAGTAAAAAAAAAACTACAAACTAATGGGTTTACAAATAAAACTCAAACATTATGTCATTCACAACCTGTATCAATATTTCTTGGGCTTGTGGAGAATTTGCACTCTCTATTCATCAGGCCAGACACACTTGTTAATTTGTTGTTGTTGTTGTTGTTATGTGCCATCGAGTCGACCCCGACTCATAGCGACCCCTCCTTGGGTTTCCGAGGCAGTATCACTACGGAAGTAGGATTGCCCAACCTTCCTTCCGAGGAATGGCTGGTGGGTTTGAACCGCCAGCCTTCTGGTTAGCAGTCAAGTGCTTTAGCCACTATGCTACCAGAGCTCCCTGTTAATTTGTTAAGGAGAGATATTTTGTCTAAATGAAGCACCTAATTGTAGTTCAATGAAAAGGGAAAAATTTTACTAAACTTGCCTGATGCCCTTTTGCAGAAAAATTCTGATTTACATCAAAACCAAGAAGAAAAATTTATATTTTACATGCAAGTACTGCCTTACCCATTCAATACTTGACCCAACTTAAACCTCCTCCCGCAGAAAGTCTTTCATCAGTTCCTTAGATTTGTGGGTCAACACATCTATTTATGTGGGAAAAACCTTTTTCAATGAACCAATTGAAAGTTAGAAGACTCACACAAACCTCACCAACTATTCTCAAATACCCTCTTAAATAGGAAGTTAGAGTAGCCATGCTCCAATAATTCAAGATTTCCTCTCTAGAGGTCTCATAAACCCTTGTACTACCCCATGCAATATCTCGGTCCACCCTGTTAAGAAACCTAACAATTGAGGCTAGAGATTTATTGAAGACTTACATACAATTAATCATATAGTCATTTCCAGATTTCCCATTTTTCCTAATATTCATTTATTACCTTCCAATCCCCCACCAGAGGTCACTCATTTTATCAGCATAGATTTTTATGAGGATCTCTGGTGATGTAGTGCCTAAGGCACTTGACTGCTAACCAGGAGGGCAGTTCAAATTCACCAGCCACTCCTCAGAAGGAAGACTGGAGAATCTACTTCTGTAGAGATACCACCTCAGAAACCCAAGGAGAGGATGCTATGAATCTTAACCAACTTCACAGCAGTGAGATTTGTTGTTGTTGTTGTTACTGTTGTTTTATTTGTTTATAATGTCTTTTTCAGTATTCCTGTCCACTCCAATAGCCAATATTTGTTTGCCTTTACATGGGAGAACTAACAGTTTACTGAACTTTTGATAATTCACAGGTTTACTGAATCCCCTACTTAGTGTTCTTAAATTTTACATGCTAATTTACAGGCTTTACAACTTACACACACTTCTTCCTTGCTACAATATGTTGCCCATATATTAATCTGCTTCTTTTCCAATATGGTTTTTCAGAAGCTATCTTTAGTTTACTTAAACATTAGGCCAAAGAAGACATAGATATCTAACGATAAATTATAGCTAGCTCAATTCATCATTATATATCTCTGTCATTAATTTCTGACCAAGGTATTTCTAGAGATCCTAAGAGAAAACATGCTATTTTAGCCTATTTAGTTCCAAAAACAAAGAAAAATTATGTGATTATTAGGGTTTCAAATTTTTCTTTATTAGGCCAGTATTTAGAAAAGATTTTTAAATCCTCAGAACCAGATTCATTCAACTTACCCCTGAGAATTTTTAGGCTATAGAAACCTTAAAAGAAACCACAGCCTTAGCTCTTCCTTTGGATTATCCTAACTATCAACTCTATTTCTCCTTATTTGTCCGTGAGGTAAATGAGAATTCATTAGGTTTATAATCCCAAAAACATGGGTGACAGCATGGCTTGTGGGCTATTATAGCCTCCAGCTCAACCCAGTAGCTAGTGGATCTGCCCCTTGTCTCTGAACAGTGTCTGCCATACCAAACATGTAGAATCTACTGTAGACATTGCAAAAATCCATTAGAGTTAACATTATCAGAATTTATATTATAAGGTTGTATCAGAATTTATATAAGATTGTATACTCAATTAAATGGTATGTTATTATTTTTTTTTAATTTGAAAATTTTAGTTAATATTTTATTCCTGAGTACCTCGTACTTATATTTTGAAAAACCTTCTAGAACTGGGCTATTTTCTCACTCCCCATCCTGCCATTTTGGTATGAGAAACATGGTCCAAAATAACTAAAATTAGGGAATTATATAAAATCAGATTTAAAATGTAAATACACCAGCCACTCTTCAGAAGAAGGTTGGGCAATTTACTTCCATAGTGATACTGCCTCGGAAACCCAAGGAGGGGTTGCTATGAGTCGGATCCAACTTGATGGCTGTGAGTTTAAGTAATTAAAAGGCATTATCTACCCTTGATCAATTACAAATTGATTTCATTATTATAAAAACAATTATAGTGTAAGCAAGCTGT
>NW_006921642.1:11995890-11997854 GCF_000298275.1 Orycteropus afer afer
GTGTATGAAACTGTAGGCATGTTAATCTACGCAAAATAAAATAAATGGGGGTGTCTATATCTCCTATTGTAAAAACTGATAACTTCTTTAATGACTGGGTTCATTCACCAGGTCATTCTACAATTTCTTTTTGCCACACGGAATCTTCCTCTATTTTGATATAATGTGATAAAACATATTCACTAACAAGTAATTCAAGCTGATTAATAAGAGGAGTTTTTTTTTTAATGCTTTTATCTACTTAATAAACTACATTAAGTTTAATAAAATGACATGAAAGAAAAAAAGTACTACTCTTTTGTTATCTAAATAAAAATTTTTGAATTTTGATTAAAAAAAAATTATGTAAAACAAATTTAAAGGTCGAAGAGGACTGTAAGTGGGTCTCACCACATATGATGGTGTATTGTTGTTGTTGTTGCCATGTTCCATTGAGTCAGACCTGACTCATAGCGACCCCTCCTTGGGCTTCCAAGGCAGTATCACTATGGAAGTAGATTACTCAATATACCAGGTACTATTTAGAATCATTCACCTCAGAGCTCATATAAGAGAACCAAAATGAATATGCATACTAAAGCAACAACCCAAAGGGGAGGAATGTAGAGAAGGGTAGTAATTACCCAGGTCATATAAGTGATACCACTTCATGGATCACCATTGTACTGTCATGTTTCAGTCCTTCATTGTGGGCTATGGCTGTGGCTCAGTTCAGCCTTTTGACATTTATAAGCTGCTTGCTTTCCTTGCCTGCCTATCCATCTGTGCAAATGGGATTCAGTGTGATTTAAAATGAATCTGAAAATGAAATTCAGTTGCAAGGTAAGAACTGTTAATAGAAGTGAACAAATGGAATAAAAAGTTGTTGATATCTTAAATTGTAACTCTACTTCACACAAATATCTCATCTTAGTGAAACTAAACTTCAGCTGCAACAATGCTGATATAATAGGTGATTTCCTATAGCTAGTTTACCTGGGAATCAGGAAACTGCCAATACATCATGCAAAACCAGGTATACCTTAGGTCACAGTCAAGGTGACGGCATTGTTAGTAGGTGTTAGTCTACACATTTTTTTTTTACTTTTTCCAAATCAAGGAAAATACTGTTGAATAGTATTTGCCCTCTATTACAAAATACATTCATTTTGACCTAAAAAAGAAGGTACTTTTATCTTGTAAAATATCTGCTCTATTCTGATCCTGTCTAGCTGTTGTTGCCTACAATTTCATGTCCTTATCAACTACTACTACTGTTGCTATGCAATGCTAGCACAGAATTTGGCAAGGTTAAAAGCACACCACTTTTATTTACAGGGAAGAAAAGAGAGAAAAAAACAATATTCACATTTAGGACCAGCTGCCTAAGTAGAACGTATATTGTTGTTGTTGTTATGTGCCGTCGAGTCATACCTGACTCCTTGGGTTTCCGAGGCAGTATCACTACGGAAGTAGGATTGCCCAACCTCCCTTACGTATATTAGTAGTAAGAAAAAAAAAAAAAATCACTCAATTTAGACACTAATTATTTATGAGAGCTTTGTTAAATCACCCCACTTGATGGAGACCAGTAAACTTGTATTTCTACTTTGCTAGCATAACAAACATCTCAATGAACCTAACTCATTTTAGCTTTTAAAAAGTGTACATTTTGTTAGATCTTATAAATAAAATGAATATTAATATTTAAAAGAGCAGCAGGAGCTATATTTGATTGAACAGAGGCATGCCAAAATGAATATTTAATATGGTGTCCACTTAGTGTACACCAAATATAATTACTGGCATTTGTCCAGATAAAGAAAAAAGGGAGCGGGGCGGAAACTACATACTGCTTATTTTAATTAGGTAAAATTATGTGGTTCAATAAAGCGTGACAGCCTGCATAATGAGAGGAGAGACCCATGTTTATGGGAGAACTATTGGTGACAAAATTGTTGGCAGTATGTGTGTTTTACTATGGC
>NW_006921642.1:11999969-12005085 GCF_000298275.1 Orycteropus afer afer
CCAAGGCAGTATCACTACGGAAGTAGGATTGCCCAACCTTCCTTCTGAGGAGTGGCTGGTGGGTTTGAACCGCCAGCCGTCTGGTTAGCAGGCAAGTGTATTAGGTGGATATAAATGAAGAAAATGGCAGCTTCAAAAAACAATGGAGAAAAAGAAGCCCTACAATAGCCAAGTTCTCAACATAACTTGAAAACAAGTGAGTTTATTTTTCATTCTCAGGCCCCACTGCAAAGCCATGTGACAAGCAAGGGCAGACTTAGAAAAAAATTGAAGATGAGAGCAATGGGGATGAGTGGTGGAAATGAGTTTCATCTAAAATCACTACCAGAAAGAATAAGTCCACTTTTCATTATGGAAAAAACAAACTATCCAGACTGATCAAAGCATAGTTTGCAGGGAAGAGTCTTAAAAGGGGGGAAAAAAATGAACTTGAGGTAGTTGTCTTTATAATCCATGTTGTTGTTGTTATTAGGTGCCCTCAAGTCATTTCCAACTCATATCAAACCTATGCACATCAGAAGGAAATACTGCTCCATCCTGCGCCAGCTATGATCCTTGCTATACTTGAGCCAATCGCCACAGCCACTGCGTCAATCCATCTCTTTGAGGGCCTTCTCCTCCTTTGTCCACAGTCCACCTTATCAAGCATGACATCCTTCTTCAGGGAATGGTCCCTTCTGACAAGATGACCAAAGTAAGTGAGATGAAGTCCAGCCATTCTCGCCTCCAAGGAGCATTCCAGCTGTACTTCCTCCAGGACAGATCTGTTAGATCATTTAGCAGTCCATGGTACTCTCAGCATTCTTCACCAGCACCACAACTAAAAAGCATCAACTTCTCTTCGTACTTTCTTATTCACTGTCCAGCTCTCATGTGCATATGAGGCGATTGAAAATACCATGGCTTGTGTCAGGCATACCTTAGTCCTCAAGGAAATATCTCTGTCAATATATTGCTGCAACCGTTTTTAAATTATCTTCAGTAAAATCTTACTTGCACATGATATTAATGATATTGTTTGGTAATTTCCACATTCTTTGGGATCACCTTTCTTTGGAATGGGTACAAATATGGACCTCTTCCAGTCAGTTGGTCAGGAAGCTGTCTTCCAAATCTCTTGGCATAACCAAGTGAGTACCTCCAGCAGGCATCCATTTGTTGAAACATTTCATTGGATATTCCATCAATTCCAGGTGCTTTGTTTGTCACAAATTCCTTCAGTACAGCTGCAACTTCTTCCTTCAATACCATTGGTTCTTGATCTTGTGCCACCTCCTGGAATGAAGATAGAGCAGGTCTTTTTTGATACAATGACTCTATGTATTCCTTCCATCTTCTTTTAATACTTCCTGAATCATTAAATATTTTGCTCATAGGATCTTTCAATATTGCAATGTGAGGCTTAATTTTTTTTCTTCAGTTCTTTCAGCTTGAGAAATGCTAAGCCTGTTCTTCCTTTTTGGTTTTCTAACTTCAGATATTTGCACATTTTGTTATAGTAATTGGCTTTGTTTGCTTGAGCTACTCTTTAAAATCTGTTTAGCTCTTTTATCTTTTCATTTCTTCCATTTGCTTTAGTTACTCTCTGCTCGAGGGCAATTTTCAGAGTCTCTTCTGACATCCACTTTGGTCTTTTCTTCCTTTCTCATATTTTTAATGACCTCTTGCTTTCTTCATGGATGATGTTCTTGATGTCATCCCATATTTCTTCTGGTTTTCGGTCATTGATGTTCAATGCGTCAAATCTATTCTTTAGATGGTCTCTAAATTCAGGAGGTATATATTCAAGATCATATTTTTATTCTCATGGACTTGTTTTAATTGTCTTCAACTTTAAGTTGAAGTTTTCTTATAAGCAGTTGATGATCTGTTCCACAATCAGCTCTTGGCCTTGTTTTGGCTAAAGATATTGAGCTTCTTCATTGCCTTTTGCCACAGATTAGTCAATCTGATTCCAGTGTACTCCAACTGTCAAAGTCCACGTATCTTGCTGCCATTTGTGTTGTTGAAAAAAGTTATTTGCAAAATTCTTATCTTGCAATATTCTGTTATGTGGTCTTCAGTATTATCTCTGTCACCAAGGTCAAATTTTCCAATTACTTCTTGGTTTCCAACTTTTGCATTCCAGACACCAGTGATAAGTAACACATCTTGTTGCATGTTTGGTTGATTTCAGACTGCAGAAGTTGATAAAAATCTTCAATATCTTCATCTTTGAATTTGGTGTTTGGTGTGTAAATTTGAATAATCATAGTATTAGCTGGTCTTCCTTGTAGTCATATGGTTATTTTCCTATCACTGACAGCATTGTTCTTCAGGACAGATCTTGAAACATCTTTTGTGATGATTAATGCCATCCCACTCCTCTTCAAACTGTCATTCCCAGCATAGAAGATCATATGGTTGTCCAACTCAAAATGTATAAAACCAGTCCATTTCAGCTCACTAATGCCTAAGATATCAATTTATATGCATTCCATTTCATTGTTGACAACTTCCAATTTTCCTGGATTCATACTCTGTACATTGTATGTTCCAATTAGTAATGGATATTTGCAGCTGTTTCTCCTCACATTGAGTTGTGCCACATCATCAAATAGATGTCCTGAAAGCTTTGCTTTAAACATATCATTAAGGCTGGGTTTACTCAGATGTTGCAACTCTTTCCCAGTCATATTTTGATTGCCTTCAAACCTATGAGGCTGGTCTTCCTGCATTGTATCAGACAATGTTTCCAGGCTATTCATAAAGTTGCCAAGTAATGTGTCAGACTATGTTTCTCTTCTATTCATGTGACATTGTAGCTTGAGGCTTGAATATTTTCTTCAGATTTTTCAACTTCAGAATTTCCAAATGTGTTGTTCCCCTTTGATTTCTCAACTCCAGGTCTTTGCATATTTCATTATAATACTTTACTTTGTCCTCTAGGACTACCCTTTGAAATTTTCTGTCAGCCCTTTTACTTTATTTCTTCCATTCTCTTTAGCTACTCTCCAGTCAAGTGCAAGTTTCAGCATGTCTTTTGACATCTATTTTGGTCTTATGGATGTAGAAGTCAAGAAATAAAATGACTTATTGCATTAGGAAAATCTGCTTCAAAAGACCTCTTTAAAGTGTTAAAGAGCAAATATGTCATTTTGAAGACTAAGATGCACCAGACCCAAGCCATGGTATTTTCAATAGCCTCATATGCATATGGGAGCTGAAGAACAAGGAAAATCACAGAAGAATTGATACATTTAAACTATTGTGCTCATGAAGAATTTTGAATATACTGTACACTACAGAAGATTGAACAAAACCTGTCTTGGAAGAGGTACAGCCAGAAGTGAGAATGGACAAACATTGTCTCTCATACTTTGGTTATGTTGTCAGAATGGGCACTCTAGAGAGAGAAAGGATAACCCTCAAGAGAGATATCATGCTAGGTAAAATGGAGGGTCAGCAAAAAGGGGGAAACCTTTGAGATGGGTTGACACAGTAACTGTGATGATGGGCCCAAGCATAGTAACAATTCTGACTATGCCACTGGACTAGGTAGTGCTTCAATCTATTGTACGTAGGGTCTCCATGACTAGAAACCTACTCTATGACATTTAACAACAACAAAAAGAGAAAATATTGCCAAATAACAATTTAACAATAAGCATTGAATGAAAATAGAAAGAAACTGGAGAATAAGAATATGATAAAGAAAGAAATAAAAAGTTTTAAGGAGAAAATATTGGAAATAGAACACAGCCAAAAGAGGAACCCCATTCCTACAACTGGAATACCTAGAAAGAAAAACTAAACAATGGACTAAAACAGATTTAAGACCACAATCTATGAAAATGCCCTACCAATACAAGAAAATCCAAATCAATATATTGGAAGGGTCCACTAGGTACTTGGGAAATTTAACTCATACAGACAAACCTGATACAAATCCTTGTAAAGCTGTTAGATTTCATAGATAAAGAAAAATCCTTAATTTTGTTTTTTAAGATTAAATTATTAGCTTTAAATCATACAGCAAGTAAGAAAAGTTTTGCAGGAGGCTGGGAAGATGGTGTCATACCTGTAGCCCACACATTTGTTCCTTCTAGCATCTTAATTCCTGAAAAACTAGATGTAGCAGACAGAAGCAGGGATTCTGGAGCTGTGAGCATTAGAATAGGAGAAAGGGTGCCAGATTTAGTGGAGGTGGATAAAAAGAGCAAGTTGCAAATTATACAACTGAGAAAAATAAATAAACTTCCCTGGCCAGTGGGGAGATAGAGAGGTGGAGAAGTGGAAAAATCATTAGCAATACAGGGGAAGACTGTGGAGAGAAGGAGGAGAAAAAAAAGAGGGGTTGTCACAGAATGAATGGAGGCTTCAGGGACTCAGAATACCTATACTAGGAGCTTCTGATGGTATTCTTGGGAGCTGAGCTAAGTGAATAATCTTGTTGAGAAACAGGGCAGAAAGACCCTTGGTTTGGGCTGCTATGAAGTTCAGAGAGGAGAGGGGAAAGAGAGGAAATGTGCTGCAAGAAGGCAGGCCCTGGAACAAGCACACTGCAGAGGGCTGGGGTTCAACTCTTCCATGAACACTTTTTAGCCTAGAGTGGACAGGTGTATGGGCTTTTTGTGGCTTTCCTACCCAAGGGGAAAGTAGTGGCCTCCTAAGCATTGGGGTGGGTCTCTGTTGATTTTGAACTGTGGGTTTGTGTTTGACAGCAAAATGTCATAATTGGTAGCCATCCCAAACAGCCTCAAAACAAACCTCTGGAGCAGAAACGACTATAGAAATGTGAAAAAAACAGCAGGGCCTCACTACTGGTGCCTTTTTTTTTTTTCCCTTCTCCCATGCTCATTCAATAGAAGAAGCATATTAAGCCACTACACTCCTGCTAGCCGCAACCCCAAATCTCCTTCATGATGAACAGATATACATCCACATTTCCAACAGTGATTCCATCAACATAAAGACAACTGTGGAGAGCAGTATCTCTGAATTAATATATATAAAGGAAAAAAAAAAAAAACTGCTCCACACTTGCAAATATATTTTAACAAAATCAGTGTGAAATAACCCTATATGTAACTAACAGCTAAAGAAAACAACATCAAAATGTCTAGGAAACAACAGA
>NW_006921642.1:12005571-12008329 GCF_000298275.1 Orycteropus afer afer
AAAGACATTCTCAAAAAAAAAAAAAAAAACCTGATAAAATTGTGGAAGATTTGCTAACTGAAAATTTCCCCCATATCATGAAGGAGAAAAGATATCTGTCTAAGAGGCTCAATAAACCCAACACAGGATATATTCCAATAGAAAGTCACCAAGTCATATTATAATCAAACTCTCCAAAGCCAAAGACAAAGAAAGAATCTTGTGAGCAGCTCAGGAAAAAAGAAATAATACTGGACAAGAAATAATACTGAGTTCTGACTAGTTGGCAGAAAACCATGCAGGCATGAAGGCAATGAAACAACATATATAAAGCATTGAAGGAAAAGAATTTCTAACCAAGAATTCTATATTAAGCCAAATTGTGCATCAAATATGAGCATGAAATCAATACATTCTCAGACAAACAGAAATTAAGGAAACTTGTGAAAACAAGACCAATCTTACAGGAAATGCTAAAGGGACTCCTTCCAATAGATAATCTACAACAGAGCACAACAAATTAAAATTGGGACACTCAACATCAACACCTAAAAACCAAACCAGAAATAGATGGTCAAAATAAGCTCATAAAACATTGTACAAAATGAAATAAAGGAGTCAATCTGCAGATGACACCAGCAACAAAGCAAATAGAGGGAATAAAAATTCTAATTAGAAAACTTCCAAATGGAGAGGAAGATAGGACAATGTCTTTATAGAACTGACTGTTCCAAAATTAAAGAGACAAGAATTCATTTCAGGATAACCACACACACACGCACGCACACGCACACATACACACACACAATCCCTCAGAGCAAACTCAGAAAGAAGAAAAACATATGTGCTTAGTAAGCACAAAAACAACAATAATGAAGGAAAGAGAAGAAACACTTGATAACAAAACAAATTAAGCATAGAAAAATACTTGTACAAAGGAAATAACCAATAACCCAACAAAAAACACAGTAGAATGACAGCAATAAATTCATACCTATCACTAATTACACTCAATGTGAATGGAACAAATGCACCAGTCAAAAGAAAGAGTGTGGCAGATTGGATAAGAAAAGAAGACCCATCTATTTGTGGTCAGCAAGAGACCCACCTTAGATGCAAAGATAAAAACAAATTAAAAATTAAAGGGTAGAAAACAACATACCAAGCTAATGGTAACCAAAAAAGAGCAGAAGTGGCAATATTAATTTGTGATAAAATAGACTTCAAGGCAAAAAACAGTATAAGCACTGAAGAAGGACACTACAGATGCTAAAAGGATCAAATGACCAAGAAGACATTACCACAACAAATATCTATGAATTCAATGAAAGTGCTCCAAAATACACGAAACAAACATAAACTGAAATGAAAGAAAAAATAGGCAACTCTACAAAAGTAGTAAGAGACTTTAACACATGACTTTCAAGAAGGGACAGAACAACTGGAAGAAATTCAACAAAGATACAGAAGAACTCAACATCACAATCAACAAACTTGATCTCATAGACATATACAGAGCACTTCACCCAACAAAAACAAAATTCACACTCTTCTCCAGTGCACATCTATCATTCTCCAGAATAAATCATATGTTAGGATATAAAACAAGCCTCAATAAATTAAAAGCATTGAAATACTACAAAGCATCTTCTCAGATCAAATGGTATAAAGTTAGAAATCAATAATAAGAAGATCAAGGAAAAAAAAAATATCAAACATATGGAAGTTTAATAATACACTGCTCAAAAACTGCTGGGTAACAGAAGAAATAAAGTGTGAAAAAAAAAAATCCTAGAAACAAACAAGAATGAAGGTACATCTTACCAAAACCTGTGGGACACAGTGAAAGCATTACTCAGAGGTTAATTTATAGCAATAAATGAACACATCAAATAAGAAGAGAGAAACAGAATCAGCACTCTAATCCAACAACTCAGCAATTAGAAGAAGAGCAACAAAAGAAACCTAAGGTATCCAGAAGTAAGGAAATAATAAAGATCAGAGCAGAAATAAATGATACAGAAAACAATAGAGAAAATCAACAAAACAAGAAGTTAGTCAGACAAAAAGATTGACAAACCACTGGCTAATCTAATGAAAGCAAAGAAAGAAAAGATGCAAATAGCATGAATAATAAATGAAAAGGACAACATCACAACAAAACTAACTGAAATAATTTAAAAAAAAAAAAAAAGATATTGACAGAATATTATGAAGAACTGTAGTCCAATAGAATTAAGAACCTAGAAGAGATGGGCCAGTTTCTAGAAACACAAGACATACATAAACTATCCCAGTCAGAGATAGAATAGTTGAACAGGCCCCTAACAAAAGACAAAATTGAGCAGGTCATAAATATACTTCCCACAAGAAAAAGTCCTGGTCCAGATGGCTTCACTGGAGAATTTTACCAAACATTCAGTTGACACCTATATTACTCAAGCTATTCCAAAACATAGAAAAAGATCAAATACTTCCAAATTCACTTTATGAAGCAAGAATAACACTAACACCAAAACCAGGGAAAGACAACACTAAAAAGGAAAACTATAGACCAATATCCCTCATGAATACAGACACAAAAATCTTCAACAAAATCCTAGCCAACAGAATCCAGCAACATATCAAAAAAATAATGTATCCTGACCAAGTGGTATTCATGCCAGAGTCACAAAAAGCCTCCAGCTTGATGTGGAAAAGCCTCCAGCTTGACATTTGATCCAGGAACTTTGGGCTTGCCAGCTTCTATAAGTGTGTGAGCCATTTTCCTAAGATAAAT
>NW_006921642.1:12008484-12012269 GCF_000298275.1 Orycteropus afer afer
CAATAAACTCAGACTGATCCAATCTTACATTCCTTGCACCATGATCCCACAACCTCAGTAGCCATTCCCATACATATTCTCCAGGTTTCTGTCTGTACATGTTAGCAAAATCAAGTAGGTCTTTTTGGGTGTAGCGTACCACCTCCTCAATCAAACTTTCCATTTCACCTTTTGGGGCTTGCTTGGACTTAACTTTAGTTATAGGTCTAAAAGCAACAATGGCTGGTTGGGGCAGCTCCTGAGAACATTCAGGAATGTCTTCCATGGCCTCTGCCTCAGGCAATCACTCACAGGAACAGTTGGACTAATCTCATCAAACCAAGGTGAAGGGGATAATGGCTTTACAGTAATCCCTTCAGATGGGAGGGATTCAACAGAATTTACAGGTTCTGTAAACTGATCTTCCTGACTATCTGTCCATATGTCATTATTCTAGGTTTCAGGATCCCATTCTTTTTCCCAATCAATACCCTCACTTTAACTTCAGATACCATTCTGGGTTGGCAATTTAATTGGTGTTCGTGATTTAATTTAATCAATTTAATTGGCGGCTAACTTAATTCAACCACCCTTACAATAAGACTCTGGGTTTGGTTTTCAGCAATATCTGCTCTGTTACTAGAAGATATAAGGCATTATTTCAGAGCACAACTGGAAGCACTGAGGTCTTTTATGTGGCGCTTAACCCAAGACTCAGCAGCTCTGAGCTCATCTCACTCTTTCACCACTTTGTCTAGTGTAAGTAGGACCAACCAATCAGCTTCCCTGTACTTGTCATGCTGACAAAATTGCAGAAAAGTATCAAATATACGATCACGCAGAGCCTCACTTCTCATAAGTACTTGATCTATTGGTGGTGCTATTTTGCATATTAATATTACCACCTCCTGCCAAGGATTAGCAGGGCCCTCTTTACTAACAGAAGCAGGGTCACTAGTGTCTTTATCATTAATCAAATTGGAGAATCAATTTAGGAAGCCTATCCTTATGATTTTGTCTCTCTAGAACCACTCCCGGTACCAAATGTTTTAGACTGGGTTCTCTAGAGAAACAAAACCCGTAAAGCTTATATATATGTATATATAGAAAAAAAATATCTTAGAAAAAT
This sequence comes from Orycteropus afer afer, assembly GCF_000298275.1. NCBI lineage: Eukaryota > Metazoa > Chordata > Mammalia > Tubulidentata > Orycteropodidae > Orycteropus > Orycteropus afer. Next base: position 12,009,593 of record NW_006921642.1, read on the forward strand.
GGCTCACACACTTATAGAAACCGACAGGTCCAAAGTTCCTGGATCAAACGTCAAGCTGGAGGCTTTTCGTGACTCTGGCAGCTGCAGGGGCTGAGGAGCTCAGAGCTGGCAGGCAGTATACTGGCTGTTGACTCCAACGAATGACGAATCCAAGATCTCCAGGCCAAATGGTGGATTGTTCACTCATGGACAGTTGTAGACAGCACAACAGAATCCCAATCCACAGAAGAATGTCTCCTCTCCCAGGATGTCCACAGATATACTGGAAGCAGGCCACACCCCTAGGGAAACTCCCTTTCAACAGATTGGCTGCTCAAAACATAATCATCTGATCCCATCATGGGAACAACCACACCACAACAGCTCAAACCACACAAAATTGTGGTCCAGCCAAGTTGACACACAACTCCAACTATCACAGAGTTGGATCTGACTCATAGCAACCCCTCCTGGGGTTTCCAAGATTGTATCACTACGGAACTAGATTGACCAACCTTCTATCTGAGAATTGGCTAGTGGGTTTGAACTGTCAGCCTTCTGGTTAGCAGTCAATGCCTTAGGCACTATGCCACCATAGCTACCTGAGGGTAGAAGTGGTAAAAAGAAGAGCTAATGAGGAAGATTTACACAGCACTAATGGAATTACATTGCCTTTTATGTACAACAGCATTGTAGCAACTGAATAAAATTTGTCAGATAGCATTATTCAAGCTGCTCACAAGTTTTCAGTCACCAGTTTTCACCCTTTGCTTAACATTCTCTTTCCTGTCTTCTTTATTATTCAATTGCCCCTACTTTTTGCTAATGCCATTCTTAGTTTTCCATTCAGATCTTGATATATTTAGTCCACAAAAGAAAGTCATGAGGAATAGTTGAAATAGTTGAAAGAGATGAAAGTAACCTAAATACCCATCAACAGGTGAATCGATAACCAAACTATGGTACATTCACACAATGGAATACTATGCTACATTAAAGAATAATGAAGAATATGCAAACCATTTCACAATGTGGATGAATCTGGAGGACATCATGCTGAGTGAAATAAGTCAATTGCAGAAGGACAAATATTGTATGAGATCATTATTGTAAAAGTCAAGCAAGGGTTTGCTTAGGGAAGGGAACTCATAGGTTACCAGAGATGGGAGGGAAGAGGAAGGAAAATTTTGGACTAGTTGGGGGCCACATGCTGATTTGGGCGAGGGAAAGGATGGTATGGCAAGTGTCTGTGACCAGCATGATAACTTTGGGAAAAGGGAGGACACCGATATATGCACACAAGATATAGACAACAGAGAAAAATATGCACAATAATGCATTGCAACTAACACCAAACACCATACCTGAGAAGACCAGATAGGGGTCAGTGAACAGGAATATACCCTAGACTTAGATGAAGATAATCTTGTATAGATACTAGTAGTAGTAGTAGTACAAAATAACCACAACCATTACAAAAGCAACAGAAGACAGGGTTGGAGTAATCCCTCAGAGACAACCAAACACCTTGGGAGAGAGAACCACCAGGCCTGCCAACTAAGGCCCATGTTATGGCAGGACACCAGGCTCAATTGGCACAACATAGTGCGTAAAAACCTTGTTCCACAACCAACTTTGGTGAGTAGTAACTGGAGTCTTAAAATCTTTTGAGCAGCCATCTAAGATGCAGCTAATGGTCTCCTTTCTTCTGACATGAAGAATAGTGAAGAAAATCAAGGGCATTTGGAAACAATTAGTTCAAAGGTATGATGGACCTAGAGACTAAAAAACTAGATGGTGCCTGGCTACCAATGCCAACCACCCAGGAAGGGATCAAAACTGGAGATCCTGGATAGAGTGGGAGGAAAAATGTGGAACAAAACTCAAAAACACAGTAATGACCAGAATTACTGCTTGGATGGGGTCTGGTGGGACCTCCATGACTATAGCCCTGGGATACCCTTCAGATCTGGGATAGGACTCACTCCCAAGGACTGGCCCTCACTCCAACAGCCGAAATACTTACATGCAGAATATCCAACTCAGGGTGATGCACCCACCTACTGTACAGAGATACACCCCTTGCAGTAATCAGCTATGGGGCACCAGAGGGGCAGCATTCACATGAAGGGAAAGCTGAACAGACAGGAGTGTATAGTTAAGAAGCACACAGAGAGGGCGGGTTATAGGGAAGGGAGAGAGAGTGGGCTAGGGTTAGGGATGGTAATCAGGGTGAGAAATCAAATGCATGTGAACTGTTGAACGTAAAACAAATATTGCTCTGTAAATTTGAATCCAAAGCATGATTAGGAAAAAAATAGTTGCAATCGAAAAGTTTTGCAGGAGAATAATAATGACATCAAAGTCAACTAACCAACCAAGAAACACATTTTTGTTTGTTTGTTTGAATTTAAATCCAGTGTCCATTCCATTAGGCTACAATTACTGCCCAATTTATTTTCAGTTAAAACACTCATCTGCTAACTGAAAGGTTGTAGGTTCAGGACCATTCAAAGTTGCCTCAAAGAAAAGGTCAGATAATTGACTTCTGAAAAATCAGCTACTGATAACTCTATGGAATTCCCTCAGTGGTAATTGTGTTTTGTTTGTTTGTTTTGTTTTGCTTTATTTTTAGTGACTCTAGAACAAAAGTGTTCAAGAGAATATTTAAATAACATTACTGCATTATTTTTTTTTT
>NW_006921642.1:12012594-12013896 GCF_000298275.1 Orycteropus afer afer
AAAAAAAAAATCCTGAGTGTTTGATATTTGAAGTGTCCACAGACCTTTATAAGGTAAGAGGTATCAAAGTTACCAGTTTTCTGTTTATGTATTTTGGTCCCCCAGGATATCGATACATACAAGAACAGAAAGTGACTAGAATTTATATAGTCAATATAATGGGCTCTTAAGATTAAAAGACTAAGAAAATTTCAAAAAGTATTCTGTAACATACCTTTTTAAAAGTATATGTTCCTTTTTTCTCAAACGAAATCATCTTTAGATATTTACATTCAAAAAATTTCATTCAACTGGTGTCTTTTTTTAATATTAATTATGATTAACTGACAATGTTGAGGTAATGGTTTGGAAGTAAATACATAATAGCAAATGATATCTTCATTAATTATACCAAAATTAGCCTTCCCTAACCAAGAAAGATGAAGACTAGAAGAAAATAATGCTGATTTTTAGAGTTTAACTATTTTGAATTTTTTAATAACACTATTGAAATTCTCTGCATATGGTGTGTTTCAAAGTGATAAAAGTGGTAATTCACATTATCCTATATTTTTCTAGGCAATATTACTATGAACTTCATAATTATCTATCTATCATTATATGTATATATACACACATAGACATATTTATGTTGTTATTGTTATGTGCCCTCGAGTCGGCACCGACTTGTAGTGACCCCTCCTTGTGTTTCTGAGGCAGTATCACTACAGAAGTAGATTGCCCAACCTTCCTTCCGAGGATATATATATATATTCATAGATGGGTAGATAATAGATATCCACCACTCTTTTGTTAGTTTGTGTTTGCTTCTATGTTGCAGTGATTCTGGAATCTAAGCCACCCAAATTTCAAATGCCAGCAGGGTCATTCATGGTGGACAGGTTTCAGGGGAGCTTTTAGATTAAGATTATCTGGTGGAAAGGACAAGACCATCTACTTCTGAAGAGATTGGCCACTAAAAGCCTTATGACTAACAGTGAAATATTATCTGATGTATCACTGGAAAACTTTGTGAATTGCAGTGAAACATTTCTGATATAGTGCTGGTAGATGAGGCCCTCAGGTTGGAAGGCATGAAAAATGGGATCAGAGAAGAGCTGTCTCCTCAAGTAGAGTTGATATTAATGATGTGAATGGAGTAAAACCTTTGGGATCTTCATTTGCTGATGGGGAGTGACTCAAAATGAGAAGAGACAGCTGCAAAAAATCATTTATAATCAGAATGTGGAATGTAGAAGTATGAATCTAGGAAAATGCGAAGTTGTCAAAAATTAAATGGACATACAGATCAATATCATAGAT
>NW_006921642.1:12016031-12023653 GCF_000298275.1 Orycteropus afer afer
ATTCATGTCTTCTGCCCATTTTTTAATTGGATTGTTTGTCTTTTTGTTATTGAGGTGTTGGAGTGTTCTATAAATTCTAGAGATAAGTCCCTTGGAACATGACTATTATTAAAAATTTTGCATCAATCACCAAATCAAGAGGTAAAGAAATTGAAGATTTTTACCAACTTATGCAGTTTAAAGTTGACCACATATGCAATCATGAGGTATTGATTATTACTGGTGATTGGAATGCAAACGTTGAAAAGTAACAAAAAAAATCATGTGTAGTTGAAAAATATGGTCTTGGTGATAAAAATGACACCAGACAGATTATGATAGAATTTTGCAAGACCAATAATAACTTGTTCATTGAGAATACCTTTCTTCTCCAGGATAGATGGAGAGTGTACATGTGGGACTCACCAGATAGAATACAAAGGAATTAAATTGATTATGTCTGTGGAAAGAGGCTGCTGGTGAAGCTCAATATGATCAGCCAAAAGCAAGCCAAGAGCTGACTGTGGAATAGACCTATACAAGTTCAAATTGAAGCTGAAGAATATTAAAACAAATTCACAAGAGCCAGAATGTAATTTTGATTATATCCTACCTGAATTTAGAGACAATTTGAAGAATGGATTTGAGGCATTGAACACCAATGACAAAAGATCAGATGAGTTGTAAGATGATATCAAGAACATCATATGTGAACAAACCAAAGCATCAATAAAAAGATAGGAAAGGAAAAAAAAAAGATCAAGATGAATGTCAGAACAGACTCTAAAACCTGCTCTTGAGTGGGGAGTAGCTAACTAAAATGAAGAGATGATGAAATAAAGGAGCTAACCAGAAGATTTCCAAGGGCAGCTAGAGAAGATAAAGTAAAATATTATCATGAAATGTGCAAACACTTGGAGTTAGAAAGTCAAAAAGGAAGAATATGGTCTGCCTTTCTAAAGCTATAAAAACTGTAGAAAAAATTAAAGCCTCAAATTGTAATATTGAAAGAATCTGAGCAAAATATTGAATGATGTAAGAAGGATCAAAAGAAAATATTAAGAATACATAGAATCACTGTACAAAAGAACTGGTCAATGTTCAACCATTTCAGGATGTGATATATGATCAGAAAGTAATGGTACTGAAGGAAGAAGTACAAGCTGCACCAAAGGAATTGGCAAAAAAAAAAAAAAAAACAAGGCTCTAGGAATTGATAGAATACCCATTGAGATGTTTCAACAAATGGATACAGCACTGAGGGTACTTAAATCCTTTATGCCAAGAAATTTGGAAGACAACTACCAGGCCAACTGAGTAGAAGAGATCCGTACTCGTGCCCATACCAAAATAAAGTGATCTAAAGAATGTGGAAACTATTGAACAATATCACTAATACCACATGCAAGGAAAATTTTGCTGAAGATAATTTAAAAAACGTTGCAGCAGTATATTGACAGGGAACTTCCAAAAATAAACTGGATTCAAAAGAGGACAAGGAACAAGGGATATTATTGCTGATGTCAGATGGCTCTTAGCTGAAAACAAAGAATATTACCAAGACGTTAGCCTGTGTTTTTTGACTGGAAAAAAAAAAAAAAAAAAAAAAGCATTTTACTGGGGCTCATAACAAATTTTAGATAACATTGTGAAGAATGGGTATTCCAGAACACTTAATTGTGCTCATGAGGAACCTGTACATAATCAAAGAGGTTGTCATTCAAACAGAAAAATGGGGTGCTATTGTTACATACAATGGTTTATAATTAGGAAAGATAGCATCAGAGTTGTATCATTTCCCCATACTATTTAATCTGTATGTTGAGCACATAATTCAAAAAGCTGGACTATATAAAGAAGAACATAGCTTAAGGACTGGAGAAAGACTCATTAACAACTTGTGATGACATTCAGATGACACAACCTTGCTTGCTGAAAGTGAAGAAGACTTGCAGCAGTTACTGATGAAGATCAAATGCTAGTCTTCAATATGGATTACATCTCAATACCAATAAAACAAAAATCCTTACAACTGGACCAATAAACAACATCACAGTAAATGGAGAAAAGATTGATGTCAGGTATTTCATTTCACTTGGATTCGGAATCAACACCCATGGAAGCAGCAGTCAAGGTATGAGACATATTGCACTAGACAAATGTCCTGCAAGACATCTCTTTAAAGTGTTAAGGAACAAAGATGTCACTTTAAAGACTAAGATGCACTTTGAAAACTAAGACTAACTCAAGCCATAGTATTTTCAATCACCCCACATGCCTGTGAAAGCTGGACAATGAATAAGGAAGAAAAAAGAAGAGTTGCTGCATTTGAATTGTGATATTGATGAAGAATACTGGAAATATCATGGACTACCAAAAGAACGAACAAATCTGTCCTGGAAGAAGTGTAGCTAGAACGCTCCTTAGAAGCAAGAATAGCCAGACTTCATTTCAAGTACTTTGATCAGGTTGTCAGAAGGGACCAGTCCCTGGAAAAGTGTACCATGCTTGCTAAAGTGGAGGTTCAGCAAAAAAGAGAAAGACCCTCAATAAGATGGATTGACACAGTGGCTGCAACAATAGGCCAAAGTATAGCAGGATAGCAGGGATTTTGAGAATGGTATAGGTCCAGGCAGTGTTTCATTCCGTTGTAGATAGGGTCACTGGGAATCAGAGCCGACCCACAGCATCTAACAATGACAACAAATGAGTGTGTGTGTATGTGTATACTTTTACAAACTGGCTGGCTGGAATGTTAACTTTGTGTTATAGTAAAAAAAAAGTGGACAACAGAAAAAATGTGATACCCACAAACTATATTTTCCAATGAAGTCAGCAAATCTGATCACTAGATTAGTACTGTTTCATACTGATAAAAGAAAACCAGTTGTTATCAAGTTGATGCCAAACCATGGATAACATAAGCATTAGAAATCGTAAGTCATTTTATAAGCTTAGACTTAACTTAGAGTTATGTGAAGTTCTTTAAGTTTTATCCTTTTATTATTATTTTATTATTAAACTTGTCAATTGAGCCGCTTGAAAAAAATGTTATTAAGGTGACCATGTTAATTCATGAGCTTCATGAAATGTATCATGAAGAAAGACAAGAAGCTGGAAAAAAATATGATGAATTGAATTTTTACTCTAATTAAATCCTTTCGTTAGAGCAATGACCTTGTTGATTGAGATTTTGTTCAAAGAGTCCAAAAGGAACTTTGAAAGCAATTTTTCTCTGATTCCTTTCATCACAAAATACTTTATTATTGTTGGAAGGTATCAAATTGTTGGAAGGTCTTAAAAAATTAAAAATAGGTCTGTGATAATTTACTGTATTTTAAGTTCCATTTGAAAATGAGCTCCACTGAATTGTAAGCCCTTTAATGGTGCTGACTTTTTCTGAATTTCTTTAATCATTATTTTTCTAGCCCTTATCATGCTGCCTAGTTCATAGTAGAAGTGATATAAATACTCGTGAATAAACAAAGCATTACCTTTTTTATTTTGCATTCAAAATTTTAATGTTTTAATTTAAAATATAAAATAATTATCTGCCCATATAATAGCTATGAGATATTTACTCTTCGTTCATGTAAAAATAAAGCAAATATCACTATCCATACTATAGTTATGTACATTTTATCTCACATTTCAAGTCTAGTATATTTATTTAATTTTGGCCTTAAAAAAGCACAGAACTGTCAATAATGTTCTGTCCTGGTAATTGTTGTTATTAATTTAAAAAACTTACAGCATCAATCATGAATAATAGCATAACTAATTGATGGAAGATTCTTTTCTAAAAATGCTGTTGTGCAATTTGTTTAATTGAGCTAATTACCTTTATTTTCCTTGACCACTAGCATGCTAATTTTCATAGACTATAATGACAATCACTGATGAGACAGGCACATTTAATAGTTGGATCTTGTATGAGACTCAGAAAGCAGAACACTGACAATTTCAGCAAATGGTTCAGTTGGTTGCACCAATGAAATCTCTACCAGTAACCACTCCCTTTCATGTAATGATAGGGGTGGTTAAAAATCAGGAAGAGAAGGTTTCCACATGACACCCAGGGAAAAGTACTAACAGATTTCCTTCCTCTACTTAATTTTTTTTTTTTTTTTTTCAAGGTAGATGAAAGAGAGCACAGAGCAACACAATGCAAAGAATCCATGACTTTAGCCAAATGTGTTACTCTGTGGCATTTCTGTGTCCCATACTTAACATTTGTTTCTTGACCTGACCTCGGCACAGCTCAGAGCTGAGGGTCTGAGCAGTTCAGCGGTTCAGGAGGTCTGCCCTCCTCAAGGATTCTGCCGAGTCCCGAAGGGAGAGGCGTTAATTCAAGATTTCTGAGAACAAGAGCCTTTTTATAACCTCAATTACCACAGGGTCAATACACAACCGTGTGTTTTCTAGTGGTACTTAGATTGCCTGGCAAGCAGCTGTGGCCTGAGATCTGCTCTGAAACCAAGTTAAACTGTCATCAGTGTCTGTCTCTTAATGACAGCAACAACAGAGAATATTTTCTGATAATTGGCTTTTGAGGAACCAGACGTGGGATTTGACTCTTGAACAAATAAAGTCTTGTCAAGATTAAACCCCCATTAGTAATTCATAAGAAATTTCAGTCAATTTTGTGTGTGTGGTTTTGATAGAACAAAAGAAAATTAATTTCCTGACTGAAAAAACACATATGCTTTAACTTTATCCGTACATACTACTTAAAAAGGTATATTACCTCTTTTCAATAAATATATTTATTGTCTGCCATGAGATTCATGCATAAGAATTGAAAATTACCATGAAGCTGATGGCATTCTGTCAATTGATTGAGAATCTTTCCATCTCTGCAGTGCTTATGCATTCAGTGAGGTCTTCCTGTAGGTCAAAATACAGTATGAAAAGGGCGTTATGATGAAATGAATCAAGTGATCCGGTTAGATTAAAAACAATGTTCAGCTTGGCAAAACCCAAGTTGGAATGTTTTAAATCAAAAGTGAAAACTAAACCAAATGGTTTAACTTCAGCTCTACTATACAGCCTTATTAAGGAACTATATGTGTTGTAGTCACATCCATTTGAATGTTTATGATACATTATAAACATACAAGTTTTATGTATTATGAAAGCCTCTTTTGATCTCCCCTGAGAACCACAAGACCTTACTGACAATTGCTTTAACCTGACAGTTTTTTGGAGAAAATCCATTAAAGCACACAGAAAATCATATGTTATCATTTTGAAAAAATTTATTTGTAAAAAAAAAAGAAAAAGTTTTGCCTAAGAGAGTTTAAGAATTTAAATAGAAACTTTTTCTAATGCTATTGTGGCTAATATTTGTGGGATATGTGTATATGTGTGTATGTGACTCAAAGTTACATAAAACACATGTTGTTGTTATTGTTGTTATGTGCTGTCGAGTCAGCCCTGACTCATAGCGACCCCTCCTTGGGTTTCCGAGGCAGTATCACTACGGAAGTAGGATTGCCCAACCTTCCTTCCGAGGAGTGGCTGGTGGGTTTGAACCGCCAGCCATCTGGTTAGCAGGCAAGTGTCTTAGCCACTATGCTACCAGAGCTCCTTCATAAAACACATAAAAATGTATAATTACTAAATATTAAAACTTATTCTAATAGTGCAAATACAAAATATGAATCTATTCTTGATTTTAGGATCCCGGCTGGTAACTATACTTCATCATTTGTAAAGATTCCAAGAGTTTCCCTCATCTTTCTCAATCTTCACAGATTATATCTTACTCTTTCTGTTATATCTTATAATGAAGGAACTCTACATAATCTAGGTTTATACATACGTGCTCGAGCACCACCGTTATGCTATGATAAGTCAGTCACTTTGTTGTTGTTATGTGCCATCGAGTTGGACCCGACTCATAGAGACCCCTCCTTGAGTTTTCGAGACAGTATACATGGCACATACAGAAACTCGAAGAACATTTATTAATTTAATGAATATCTGATCTTTAACATGAAGAAAACAATGAAAAAACTACTGGTCAGCATACATGGCAATGAAAAATCTAAGGTGTTCTTGGGAGTCCTTGGAAAAAAATATGAGACTAAAATAACTTCTGATTCAAATGATATCTCTTTTTTCATATTTAATTCTATGTAATCATATATATGAAAAATAATTCTCAGAAGATAAGAATGATTATGTAAATTCAAACCATTTCTAAATTTCCAGCAAGTTTTTAGGCTTTTCATCTGTATAGATATACTTTGAAAAACAAAATAAATGCATGCATAAATGAATTTGAGTAGGAATTAATTTCATGAAAATTAACTTTAATTTCTGTGGTGGCTGATAGTAGAATATGTATCTGCATCCATTATGAACTCCATAATAGGGCCTTGCCATAACAGAATATCTAAAACTATCTTTTCAATAATGGTTTCTTCAAGTTATTTAGCATACATCGTTTAGATAATTGAGGAGAAAATGAAAAATTTGACTGCTAAGCAGAAGGCTGGCGGTTCAAACCCACCAGCCACTCCTTGGAATGGAGATTGGGCAATCTACTTCCATAGTGATACACCTTCGGAAACCCAAGGAGGAGTCTTTATGAGTTGGATCCAACTCCACAGCAGTGCATTTGGTTTTGGTTTTGGTATTATTCCCTTATTAATTTTATATAAATACACACATCAAGTTAACCCAGAAAACAACCTTTGCAACTTGTCCGAAAAAAAAAGAGGAAGGTGTTATAAGTTTGTTACAACCTAGGTATTAAGAAAAAATAAAAGAAGGAAGGATTGAATATATTTTGCTCCTGATTACAGAGAAGACACCATTGGATAGAGTAGACTGTGTATCCAGAAAAATTATACCGGATACTTCACTATTTATGCCACCCCTTCAACTATTTGCAGAAGATCTATTGGAAATCGTTTTCCTCAGAACAAACCTCTACCCACCTGCCACCTCTCCAGTTCTGCCATTTCTCTAGCAGATTAGTTTAGATATAGACATCATTCTATATCTAAGTAACTTATTTTAAGCTATGTAGAGGCTGTGGCAGTTTGTTAGGGGTGATTTGCTCTATAAAAATCCTAATGACTTCAAGTGGGTGGCTACTTGTTGCCATTCATATGCAGAAGGATTTCAAAAAGCAGAGAAGAGAAAAAGCAGGCTATTACTTCCAACACTCAGTTACTTACAAGTGCCCGTTCTCATTGAGCATGATTGTTGTTTAGGTCTTATGACCATGCCAGAAAATACTGTATTATAAAAGTAGTTTTTCCACAACCCCTTATTTGGCTATTTGAAAATGGTTTTCTATTTTTTGTAAACAAAGAATCTGACTAGCACTGATATGTAGAATGAAGCCAAGTCGTGATGATCCATGAACACAAAGCAGAAAAATTGTGTGTAGGTGTAATGGGAAATGACACCATCGAAGTTTTTTGAATACAGACTTCAAGTGATCAAAGTGGTTTCACTCAGCATAATGTCCAAGTTTTTTGAATACAGACTTCAAGTGATCAAAGTGGTTTGTTTAAAGAGGAATCTGGCAGCAGCATTCAGGACTGAATAGATGATCCTAGAGTCATGTAAGTCAGCTAACAGGTTTTGGTAGTATGGGAAGAATCGTAATTGGAAATGTTTCATAT
>NW_006921642.1:12024608-12027345 GCF_000298275.1 Orycteropus afer afer
TTTTTTTTTTTTTTTGTTATCATACATGCATTTCTTCCTCACTGCCTCTTTGACAGTGAGGCTGTTGCAGGGGTTTCTGGCCCAGTGGCAAACCATGGAACATGAATTGTGTTTCTAGACAGGGACAAGCTCTCCGGTTTGGGAGTAAGTCGAAAGATTTCTCTGGCTGATGATTATTGTATCTATCTGTTCATGTCTCTTTAGGGGATTCCAGAAGGAATTAGGGCATTTCTCCAAGTTTAGCCAGGCTTTGCACTCACACATGACTGGGGAAAAGCATGAGCAATACCTAATTACTGTGCCCTTACTTAATCACATGAGATTAATGTGATCGAAGCATGCTAAAGCATAGATACGGCTCCTAAGGGCTAAAGGAGAAGGCTTAGTGTGAGAGTGTCTCACAAAATTTAGAACATTGCAAAGCACCATATAATAATGCAAAATAATGGAGTATGAAGTTCTAGAGGTCTGTTTCTCCACCAAAATAACAATTTCACTGAAAAAAGCAATTGGCAGTAACCCTTTTAGACTCTGTGACCAGATCAGACATTTAATTCAGCTAGGGGAATGGTTGAAGAAAGGATAAGTTGTTCATATTTCCTAAGTGAATCATATGGCCCAGCCAGCTATAATTCTCCATTTGTCAATTATTCCATCATGGTGGGGATACAACCTGAATTCCTAGAGTCACTAACTAATTCAAGGAAGCTCTGGTCTTGTAGTGCCTAAGGGATTTGACTGCTAACCAGAAGGCTAGTGGTTCAAACACACCAGCCACTCCTCAGAAGGAAGGTTGGGCAATCTACTTCCATAGTGATGCTGCCTCAGAAACCCAAGGAGGGTTCGCTAGGAATTGGATTAGACTAGATGGAAGTGAGGAGCTCTGGTAGCATAGTGGCTAAAGCACTTGACTGCTAACCAGAAGGCTGGCGGTTCAAACCCACCAGCCACTCCTCGGAAGGAAGGTTGGGCAATCCTACTTCCGTAGTGATACTGCCTCGGAAACCCAAGGAGGGGTCGCTATGAGTCGGGGCCGACTCGACGGCACATAACAACAACAAACAACAGATGGAAGTGAGTGAGAGCTAGTTCCGGGGCATGTAGTGGAGACTTTGTGTTACAAGGAGTTGGGGTTACACAGGGAGCATAGTTGCATAAGTCTGGTGGAGCCCTGATTGATGGGTACAAACTACCGCAGCAGTTGTAGCCCTACTGCAGAAGAGTCTTTTCTCAGCCAGTAGTTTAAAAGAGTAGATTACAAGTTAGAGAAAAAGTCAATGAACAGTTGATTATAGCCTTCAAAAGTAAGAACAGCAACCCCTAAAGAAAGGGAATATCAAATATTTTCCAGTGTTGCTGTTTGTTACTTTCTGGACCACAGGGAAATCTTCTCCGAAACACGTGTTCAGCACAGGCTTCTGATAGATATCTTCAACATTCACACTCAATTTGATAAGAGTTGTTGCAAATGTAGTTAGTGGAGTCTCCAGAGAGGAAGAAATATTGTAGCCCTCAATGATTAACTACCAAAATAAATCAAACTAAACAAAACTTTAGTCCTTGAGGAAGGCAAAGAATCTGAGTTTCAGAGTTATCACATTAAATATCCAAATATCCCATGCCAACCAAAAATAACAAGATATGCAAAAACAGAGAAGCAAACAAAAATATGCAAAGGTTATCCAAACAAAGGGTGATAGTGAGAGACAGAAATAGACCTTACAGAAGTCTGGATAAGAATTTAAAGGAACAATATTAAATATCCTCAAAGTACTGAAGAAAATAGGGACAACAAACTGAAAGATATGTTGAAAACAATATAGAAACAAAACAATAATTTTAGTAAAGATTACAAACTATAAAAATACTCAAACATAGGTATTGAAGGAGAAAACTGCAATAACTGAAGTAAAAATAAAAAACAATGGATTATCTTAGCAACAGATTTAAACAGGCAGAAAAAAAAGAATCAGTGAACTAGAGAATAAGCCAATTGAATCTGATAGAGAAAAAAACAAGAAATCAAGCAAAATCTCATGAAATTTGAGACATTAATAACTGACCCAATATACATATCATCAAAATCCTAGAAGCAGGAAAGAGAGAATAAAGGGGACAGAAAGAATGAATTCTGAAGAATTAATAGCAAATTTTTTTTCTATATTTTGCAAAGGGCATGGATGTACAAATTCAAAATTTCAAAGAACTCCAAGTAGGATAACCTAGAGTTCTACGTGAAGACACATTAAATATATATATTGAAAAACAGAGACAAAGAATCTTAAAAGCAACTAGAGAGCAATGAATTGTCACATTCAAGGGATACTTACTAATTTCAGGTTTTTCATCAGAAATCTTGGAGGCCAGGAAGCATTGAAAGAACATATTGAAAGCACTAAAGGAGAAGAAATATCAGCCAAGGAGTCAATGCTTTGCAAAACTATACTTCAAAAATAAGAGTGAAAGTAAGATATTCCTTAATAAACAAAAGTTGTGGGAATTTTTATGACCAGACTTGCCTTACAAAAGTGCTTAAGAGAGTCTTTCAGATGGAAAAATGGATACGAAATAGTAACTTGAAGTCATACAGAGAAACAAACAAACAGTAAAGTTAATTTCGTGTACAGATGTAAAGGCTGATCACATGATATTTCCAGTTGGTAAATCTACTTAGTGTATCGTACATGATTCTTAATGATATTGTTGTTGTTGTTGTTGTTATGTGCTGTCGAGTCGG
>NW_006921642.1:12027870-12029380 GCF_000298275.1 Orycteropus afer afer
AGTAAAGCTTATGGAGAGAGAGAAGGAGAAATTTATCTTAGGAAAATGGCTCACACAATTATAGAAGCTGGCAAATCCAAAGCTCTTGTATGAAACGTCAAGCTGGAGGCTTTTCCCAACTCTTGTAGCTGCAGGGGCTGAGAACCTCAAGGTTGGCAGGCAGTAAACTGGCTGTTGACTCCAACAAATGACAAATCCAAGATGTCCAGGCCGAATGGTAGATTGTTCACTCACAGACAGTTGTAGGTGCCACAACAAAATCCTGATCCACAGAAGAGTGTCTCTGTTCCCAGGATGTCCATAAATATACTGGAAGCAGGCCACATCCCTAGGGAAACTCCTTTTCAACAGATTGGCTGCTCAAAACATATGCATCTGTTCCCATCATTGGAACAACCCACATCACAATTGCTTAAACCACACAGAATTGTGGTCCGGCCAAGTTGACACACAGCTCCAACTATCACAATGCTTTTAAGGAAAAAAGATGGGAATCAAAATGATTTGATATAAAACTTGACCATAAATGATGGTATTATTATGGGAAATGAGGTACCAAGATATAAGAAACATAAAAACAAATAGCAAAATGCTAAGGTATATCCTTTCTTGTTGATAATTACATTAAATATTAATGGGGAGTGACAGAATGGACTTGAAAAAATACATAAAAGAAAAGCAAAACAAAATGATCCATCCATATGCTGCCCACAAGGAACATATCATAAGCTCAAAGACACTAATACTTTGAAAGTGAACAGATAGTAAAAAAATCATGCACATTCCAACAAAAAGAGAACTTTGGGGGCTATATTGACATCAGATGATATAGACTGTAAGTCCAAATCTGATCTGAAAAACACAGAAATTATAAATCAGAGTCAGAACATATAATAAGGAAATGTTGAAAGAAACAATGAAAACAAGCAGATAATTCCACAATAATACTTGGAAACATCAATATACCAATTTTAATAAGGAATAGGCCTTCTAGGAAATAAACAGTAAGGGAGTAGAAGACTGGAACACACTATAAACCAATCAGATCTAACAGATATATATATAGAATACTCCACACAGTAGTAGAAAAATATAAATGTTTTTGTTATTGTACATGAATAATTCTCTAAGATAAACCATATCCTGGACCACAAAACCAGTCTCAATATATTTAAAGAAATTGAAAAGCTGCACAAGGTAGCTTTTCTGATCATAATAGCATGAAACTGGAAATTAATAACAGAAAGGAAACAATTACATGAAACTTAATAAAATACTACTAAGATCTATTGATCAAAAAAGAAACCATGAAAAGAACTTAAAAAAAAAAAAAAAAACTTAAAGTTGAATGAGGATGAAGGCACAGCATAGCCAAACCAGTGAGATTTGTAGTGAAGGCAGTGTTCAGGAGAGGAGAAATTTATAGTAGTGGATACCTACATTAAAAAAAAAGAAAAGAAAAGAAAGAAAGAACTCAAATCAATAAACTATATAACAAGAAAATAAAGAG
>NW_006921642.1:12029580-12033157 GCF_000298275.1 Orycteropus afer afer
TAAAAAATAGAAATGAAAGTGGGAATATCACAACCAACAGTACAGCCATAAAAAAGATCACAAAATAATGTTATTTGCCATTGAGTCAGACCCGATTCATAGCAACCCCTCCTTGAGTTTCCGAGGCAGTATCACTACGGAAGTAGATTGCTCCGTCTTCCTTCCAAGAACACACAGAATAATAGTGCCTGAAAATGTATGTTAACACATTAGATTGTTGTTGTTGTTGTTGTTATATGCCATCGAATTGGACCCGACTCATAGCAACCCCTCCTTGGGTTTCTGAGGCTGTATCACTATGGAAGTAGATTGCCTAACCTTCCTTTAGAGGAACATATTAGATAGCCTAGATGAAATAGACCATTCTTAGAAACACATAAACTACCAAAATTAACTCAAGAAGAAATGGAAAATTTCAACAGACCCAAAATAAGTATAGAGAATGAATCAGTTATAAAAACCTACCAACAATAACAACAACAAAAATCCTGAACTAGATGGCTTCACTTGAGAATTCTACCAAACTTTAAAAAATAATTGACACCAATCCTTCCACAACCCTTCAAAAAATAGAAACGAACACTCCCTAAACCATTCTATAGTAAAGTATCACCTCAATACCAAAGCCAGACAGATGTGTCAAAAGAAAGGAAAATTAGAAATTAATATCCTTTATGAACATAGGTACAAATATCCTAAAGAAAACATCAGAAATCAAATCCAACATCATTTTAAAGATATTATACACCATAACCAAGTGGAATTTACTCAAGGAGTTCAAGATGGTTCAACATTAGAATCAATCAATATAACATGGCACATTGCAAAAAAAAAAAAGCAAGTGGAGTCAGACCCAACCCATAGCGACCCCTCCTTGGGTTTCTGAGGCAGTATAATATGGCACATTAGTATAACAATAGACAGAAACAGGAAACATCAACAAAATAAAGTCATCTCAATAAATGTGGAAAAGGCATTTGACATAATACAAAACCTGTTTAAGGATAAAAATACCCAACAAGCTAAGAACAGAAAAGAAATTCCTCAAACTGATCAAGCACATTATGAAAATCCACAGGTCAATGGAGAAAGACAGATAGCTTTTTCTTTAAAATCAGGAATAAGACAAGTAGGTTTTCTCTCACAACAGCTATTTAGTATTATACTAAAAGTCCTAACCAGAACCATAAGACAAGAAACAAGATATAAAATGTATCCAAATAGGGAAAGAAAAAATAAAGCTATCCCTACTCATTGATAGTGTCATCCTTTATATAGAAAATCCCAAGGAAAACTTCTAGAGCTAACACATGAATTCATGTATAGGTTCAACACACAAACTTCAGTTGGGTTTCCATACTCCATCAGTGAGCTGTTAAGTGCCATCGAGTCGTCTCTGACTCATAGCGACCCTGTGCACAGAAGAATTAAACACCATGTGGTACTGAGCCAGCTCCATGATTCTTGCTACACTTGAGCCCATAGCCGACACCACCCTATCAGTCCACCTCCTTGAGGGCCTTCCCCTTTTTTGTTGATTCTCCACCTTACCAAGTATGACATCCTTCTCTAGGGAATGGTCCCTTCTGACAACATGAACGAAGTATATAAGATGAAGTCTGGCCATTCTCACCTCCAAGGAGCATTCTTGTTGCACTTCCTCCAGGACAGACCTGTTAGTTCTTTTAGCAGTCCACAGTTAACTTCTTCGCTAACACCACAGTTCAAAAGCATCAACTCTTCTTCTGTCTTCCTTATTCATTGTCCAGCTCTCACATGCACATGAGGTGATTGAAAATACCATGGCTTATGTCAGGCACACCTTAGTCCTCAAGGAGATATCTTTGCTCATCAACACTTGAAAGATGTCCTTTGCTGCCGATTTGCCCAGTGCTAAACATCATGTGATGTCCTGACTATTGCTTCCTTGGTGTTGATTGTAGAATTAAGCAATGTGAAGTCTTTGACAATTTCAATCTTTTCTCCATTTATTGTAATGCTGCTTATAGTACCAGTTGTGAGGATTTTTGTTTTATTTATATTGAGATGTAATCCATACTTCAGACTGTATTCTTCAATCTTCATCAGTAAGTACTTCAAGTCATCCTCACTTTCAGCAAGAAAAGTTGTATAATCAGCATATCACAGGTTGTTAATGATTCTTCCTCCAATCCTTATGTCACGTTCTTCTTCATAGAGTCCAGCTTCCCGGATTATTTACTCAGCATATAGATTGACTAAGTATAGGGAAAGAATACAACCTGACACACTCCCTTCTTGATTTTAAACCATGCAATGTATCCTTTTTTTTTTTGTTTGAATGACAGCCTTCTGGTCTATGTACAGGTTCCTCATGAATACAATGAAGTGTTCTGGAGTTCCCATTCTTCTTAATGTTGTTATGATCCGCACAATCAAATGCTTTTGCATAATCAATAAAACACAAGTAAACATCTTTCTATGATTCATTATTTGAGCCAAGATCCATCTACACCAGCAATGATATCCCTCATTCCATGTCCTCTTTTGAATCCAGCCTGCACCTCTGGAAGTTCTCTGTCAAAATACTGCTGCAACCATTTTTTAATTATCTTCAGCAAGATTTTACTTGCATGCAATATTAATGATATTGTTTGATAATTTACACATTTGGTGGGATAACCTTTCTTTGGAATGGATACAAATATGGACCTCTTCCAGTCAGTTGGCCAAGTAGCTGTCTTCCAAATCTCTTGGCATAATTGAGTGAGTTCCTCCAGCAGGGCATTTGTATGTTGAAACATCTCAATGGGTATTCCATCAATTCCTGGAGCCTTGTTCTTCGCTAATTCCCTCAGGACAGCTTCAATCTTTTTCCCCAATACCATTGGTTCTCAAACATATGCCAGCTCCTGAAATGGATGAAGATCGACCAGTTCTTTTTGGTACAATGACTCTGTTTATTCCTCCCATCTTCTTTTGATGCTTCCTGAATCATTCACTATTTTGCCCATAGAATCTTTTAATATTGCAACTCGAGGCTTAAATTTTTTCCTCAGTTCTTTCAGCTTGAGCAATGCCAAGCAGGTTCTTCCCTTTTGGTTTTCTAACTCCAGGTCTTTGCACATTTTCATTATAGTAATGGCTTTGTCTGTTCAAGCTGCTCTTTGAAATCTTCTGTTCAGCTCTTTTATCTTGTCATTTCTTCCATTTGCTGTAGCTACTCTTACCTCAAGGGCAAGCTTCAGAGTCTCTTCTGATGTTCATTTTGGTCTTTTCTTTCTTTCTTGTCTTTTTAATGACTTCTTGCTTTCTTCATGGGTGATATTCTTGATGTCATCCAACAATTCTTCTAGTTTTCGGTCATTGGTATTCAATGCATCAAATTTTTCCTTTAGATAGCCTCTAAATTCAGGAGGAATATATTCAAAATCATATTTTGCCTCTTGTGGACTTGTTTAAATTGGCTTCAACTTCTAGTTGAACTTTCATATGAGCAGTTGATGGTCTGTTCCACAATCAGGTCCTGGCCTCCTTTTGGCAGAAGATATTGAGCTTTTCCATTGCCTCCTGCCACAGATGTAGTCAATCTGATTCC
>NW_006921642.1:12033744-12034272 GCF_000298275.1 Orycteropus afer afer
TATAAAAAAAAACTAAAATATTTCTGAAAGAAATTAAAGAATGTCTAAATTAATGGAAAGATACACTATGTTCCTGGACTGAAGGAACAATTTATAGATTCAATGCAATTCCTATCAAAATAATAATAATGTGTTTTACATAAATAGAAAAGAAAATATTTGCACTTAAATGTGAAAGCAAGGAGCCTGGAATACCCAATGCAATTTGAAAAAGAACAAAGTATGGAGACTCATATTTCCTGATTTTAAAGTATACTATGAAGCTACAATATTCAAAACAGTCTGATTTAGTTATAATAATAGACACATATACCCATGAAACATAAATGATAGTCCAAAAACAAACCCATACATCTATGGCCAATTGATTTCAAACAAGAAGGCTAAGTCCATCTAATGGAGAATAATAGTTTATTCAATAAATGTTTCTGGGAAAACTGGATTTCCACAAGCAAAAGAATGAAATTTGACTCATGATTCACATCATATTAAAGAAAAATAATAACTGAAAAGGATTAAAGACTTAAA
>NW_006921642.1:12035677-12036759 GCF_000298275.1 Orycteropus afer afer
CAAGTCGACACACAAACTGAACTACTACTTTGTGTATCATCATGCACTGGATAAATGCAAGTAAAAGTCTTAATGAGGTAGTAGTTCACCACTACCTGACCCCCATTTAAATTACAAATGGAAAACAAACGTTGGCAAAAATATAGAAAAAACTGGAACAATAATCTATTGCTGATGTCAATAAAAAAATGTTACAACTGGTATAGAAAAGAGTATGTAGTTCCCTTGAAAAGTTAAAGATAGAACTACTTTATGACCAGCAATTCCACTCCAAGATATATACCCACAAGACTTTAAAGCAACAACAAAACAGATGGATATAACAACAATGTTCTTCACAGCATTATTCACAATACCCAAAATGTGAAAACATCCTAAATGATCAACAGTTGAACAACTAAACAAAATGTGGGATATACATATAATGGAGTATTATTCAGGCATAAAATGAAACTATATTCTTATGCATACTATGACTTGGTGAACCTTAAAAATGTTATACTGAGTGAAATAAGTCAGACAAAAGAACAAATATCATTTTGATCTCATTTGTATGAAATATATCCAGTAGGAAAAGTTTATTCATTTTTACCAGGGGTGGGTATGAAAGAGAAATAGTGGGCATTGCTTAAGGGTTACACAGTTTTAGTTAAGTGTCATGCAAAAATTTAGGAAAAATCATGATTATTATACATCTTGCAAATGTAATTAGTGTCACTGGGTTGTACACCTCCGAATGGTTGAAATAGTAAATGTTTTGTTGCATGCATCTCACCACAATAAAAATTAAAAAGAAAAATCATTGAAAATTCCCTTAGAAAGTAAAGGTGAAAATGTTACAGAGTGTATGCTGTATGTTGAGAGTATGACAGAAATGTAAATAAATAGAGTAATAGCAGTTATTCATATAAGAGGGTTCATTGACATGAATTTTCTCACATTCTTTCCTCCACATTAACTTGGAGGAAAGTTTGAGGTAGGAAAATAGCAGCCCGGAGTAATGTCCAACAAGAAAGAGTACAATAATTAGGTATGAGAATACATTTCAGTGATAAATAGATTAATAAATAAATAAATAAATA
>NW_006921642.1:12037734-12038791 GCF_000298275.1 Orycteropus afer afer
GTTTTGGCCATTTTGAATAAGACAACTATATGATCTACTATGGCAGGAATGACAATTTGGAGAGAATGGTGTGGCATTCATCATGACAAAGAATGTTTCAAGATCTGTCCTGAAATATAATGCTATCAGTGATAAGATAATATCCATACACCTACAAGGAATACTAGTGAATACTATGATTATTCAAATTTACACACCAACCACCAAAGAAAAAGTTGAGGAAATTGAAGATTTTTATCAACTTCTACAGTCTAAATTTGACCGAACACACAATCAAGATGTGTTAATTATCACTGGTGACTGGAATGCAAAAGTTGTAAACCAAGAAGTAGTTGGAAAATTTGGCCTTGGTGACAGAAATAATACTGGAGATTGCATGAAAGAATTTTGCAAGACCAATGCCTTATTCATTACAAATACCTTTTTCAACAACACAAACTCCAACTATACACATAGACTACATCAGATGGAGTGCATAGGAATCAGACTAACATTTGTGGCAAGAGATGATGCAAAAGTTTAATATCTTTAGCCAAAACAAGGCCAGGAACTGATTTTGGAACAGATCATAAAATCCTCATATGCAAGTTCAACTTGAAGTTGAATACAATTAAAACAAGTCCATGAGAGCTAAAATATGACCTAGAATATATCTCTCCTGAATTTAGGGACCATCTAAGGAATAAATTTGATGGATTGAATATGAATGACCAAAAATCAGAAGAATTATGGGATGACATCAAGAACATCATCCATGAAAAGCAAGAGGTCATTAAAAATATGAGAAAGAAAGAAAAGACCAAAATGGATGCCAGAAGAGATGCTGAAATTTGCCCTTGAGTGGAGAATAGCTACAGCAAATGGAAGAAATGACAAGATAAAAGAATTGAAGAAGATTTCAAAGAGCAGCTCCAGCAGACGAAGCTAATTACTATAATAAAATGTGCAAAGACCTGGAGTTAGAAAACAAAAAGAGAAGAACAGGCTCAGCATTTCTCAAGATGAAAGAACTGAGGAAAAAATTTAAGCCTCAAGTTGCAATATTGGATGATTTTAT
>NW_006921642.1:12042801-12082147 GCF_000298275.1 Orycteropus afer afer
CAGGATCGGGTGATGTTTCGTTCCGCTGTGCATGGGGTCTCTATGAGTCGGAAACTACTCCACGGCACCTAACAACAACAACAACACAACAAATGACTATTAGATACAAAGTATTATTCTAGGTCATACAGATGAGTCATTGACAATAATTAATCAGATAAGGGATTTACCGATTAGCAGAGATGAGCCTCAATACTTCTTATTCTACTTAAAGACAGACATTTTGCCCTACCTTAGAAGTTCTGTGTTGATGCTAAACTTGGATACTTTAGAATCACCTGAGCTACTTAAAATAATCTAGATTATTAGGTTTCATTCCTGCTTGTTATGATGTGTAAAATACATGGTAAATTACTGGAGAAATACAAATTAACACAGGGTTTCTCAACAGTGACACACTTGACATTTGGGCAGGATAATTCTTTGTTGTGGGGGCTGTTGTGTGCTTTGTAAGATGTTTAATAGCATCCCTGGCCTCTGCTGACTAGTTACCAGCAACAACCTCCTTGTTTTGACTACTCAAAAGGACTCCAGATATGGTCAAATATTCATTGGTAAAAGATTGACTCCATTGAGAAGCACTGGATTAAGAAGTGATTGCTTGTCTTGTGGACATTTTCCATGATTTATGATAGCTCAGAATTTCAAACCTTATGAGTTCTGTCTTCCTTATGTAGAAGCTATAAACTTACTTTCAAAATCTCTCTTACAGCTAGGTCATGTACCTCTGACCTGAACTGTGCCAGTAAGTAGCACTAGGACACTGGTAAGACACTGGAGCCTTAAGAAAGTAGCACTTGGCCGCAGCTATCCTGTGGAATTCATTTTCTGCCAAGGGTGATGGGGAAGCATCTTGCTTGGGGGAGAAACAGTGACTCATTCGTCTACTGGTTTCATTGCTTGGCATTCACGTGGTTATTGATGAAGCATCCTAACTCTTTTTATGATACTGTTCCCAACTTAAGATCCTTTAAGTGCTACTCTTCTTTCTTAATTGGTTCACCAACTGAACCACATAAATAGAAAATTATTTTTGTGATTATTTTCTCAAGAATGGGAAAACTATTTACCATTCTACACACATAGGAAGAAAATTTATTCATTACATGCCGCAGGTTCTTTAATAGATTAGGACTTAATTCTCACATCTAACATAGATTGAGAAAAAGAAATTATTTTAGTACTTATACTAGCTATTATGGTTCTGCTTTTTGCCACTAAAATTTCTGTCTATTATGACTTTGAACTGAAAGAATAGGGAAGATTTCAACATGGGGTTTTGTTTTGTTTTTTGATGGACTTCAAAATATAGTTCAGCTGAGGAACAATTTGCCTATTTCTTATGCTTAAGCATTTACCAAAGGGCATTTATGAGGACAGTACAAGGGATGAAATTTTGAGCTTATCATTCTCATAAGGAGTTTTTGGGTGGCACAAATGGTTCAATGCTTGACTACTAACCAAAAGATTGGTGGGGTGGAACTCACCCAGAGGCACCTCAGAAGTTTCGGAAAGGTAAACAGCCCTGAAAAACTACAAAGCACAGTTATACTCTGAAACTGGGCTGCCATGAATCAAAATCAACTTAACAGCAACTAGTTTACATTTGATGATCATTCTCTTGTGTTATATAATTTCTTTCCATCTTTATAGCAACTTTATGCAAAGCTGACTACAAAATTTGTGGGGTGCAATGCCAAATAAATATGAGGCTCCTTGTTCAAATAGTATTCAGTGTTTCAAGATGGTGAGAGCAGAATCTTAAAACAAACATGGCACCCTCCTTAAGGGCACACTCCCACAACGGTGGTCTTGTCCTTATGAGACTAGCAAACTGTATGTCTATTGCCCCAATTTACACAAGGTGTGTGTGTGGGAAAAGCAAACAACAACAGAAACAAGAGTCAGAAGCTTAACCGGTGCTATTACAGCAATTTATGACATTCTGTAAATTCTGTTGGTTCACCATTTGGCACATCATAAATAGCTCTTGAAGTGTCAGTGTACAGCATCTTTGCTTCCATAAGAGAAAAGCAGATTGTGATGATGGTTTAGTGTGGGAATAGGATTGAAAATATATTATTAAACATACACAAATTACTTAAGAAATGGAGACAAAACTTATTACAAAGTTCTAAAATTGAACCATACCTACTTTAAGCTACTAACTGCTTAATAAAATTTGTTGACATTGTTGCAACTAACAATCAATACAATATTATTTTTTACAAAGGTAACAAATCTACCAGCTGTTCTAACTAGATTGTGTAAACTGCATAGATTCAATGAAGCAGTAGTTTATCAGAGTAGCCTGCATTGTATTTTGAGTATTGTTCCTGGCTGTAACCCATTCAAGCATGACTTCTTTCTTACCTGTGTTCTTCAAATGAATCACACAATATTTATCATTTAGGTTTCATTCTCCATACTTCTGTCTTAATTTGAGAGAAAATAATGATTAGAGAAAATTCTGAGGATCCAGTCCCTGTACATATAAAATTCTAAATAAGTATAAATATAGTAATTAGTACAATTATTAAATGTGTTCAGTTAACCCTTTTTAAGGAACAGGGATATTTTGTTAATACTAAAAAGTGTCCACTGATTTTTAACTTGTGGATAATATGGTAATTACATCATAGTTTCAATACATATAGTAATTTTGTGGCTTAAAATATAAATAAAAATTATTTTAAAGTTGCTTTGAATGTATTCAGAAGCAAGAGTTCATGTAGCTCTCCAATGACAAACTCATTATATAAATCATCACTTTTACATTACTGAATACGCAAAATAATATAGTTTTAAATTATTGATGTAGCTGTGAATTTCTAGTCTATCACACAATATGGTACTGGTATTTTACATGGCTTTTACTTATTTTTTATTTAAAATACAATACTTAATATTTAGTAAAATATATAAATATTACATCATTTTTACACTTGTGGTATTTGTTGTGTGTTGTTGTTATGTGCCGTCGAGTTGGACCCGACTCATAGCGACCCCTCCTTGGGTTTCCAAGACAGTATCACTGCGGAAGATTGCCCCAACCTCCTTCCGAGACTTGTGATAAGATGACTTAAAAGTATCTGTACAGTAACATGCCGAAGTGGAGGCTATGCCAATTTTTTAGACATTCATGATGATAATTGATTGACCCATTACTGGCACAAAGATCAAGTAACATTTTATTTAATAGATTTTTAATTATCTCAAAATAAACAAACAATTGAAGGCAAACAACTATCATGAGAGAAATTTGCACTTTTTATGTTTATAATAAATCAGGAAGGACTGAAGAAGTCAATAAAGCCTCAGAGCTGACCTACTTAGTTTGTCTCTAATTTGCCAGAAACTTTTTACAAAAATGTCCTTCTGTGGCCTTTTCAATCCTGATTCAGTAGAGTGGATGAATATACAGAAAGTTTTGTTTTTGTCAAGAGCCCCAAGAGACTAATGTCGAGCGTCCACTGTTTATGCTAAAAAAACACTGCATGTATGTTGAATTTTCTTCAACATTGAAGAAGCAGAGAAGCAATGAAAAACAAAACAAAACAAAACTCAATAGCAACAAACAAATCAACAGGAAAAGAATATTTGCCTCAGAAGTCTTTGTAAAAATATGGGGGTAGGAAAGACCTCTTCACTTATTTTGCATCAGGGAAAAGTTTGAGAAGTATTATTGTTTGGAAAGCTTGGCAAGGATGGCACATGCAACAGGGACCAATGTAAGGTAGTGAGTTAAAATTTTTGTTCTTAACAGAAAATGTCGTTGTTGTTAATATTACTTTTAGTGTTATTAGATGCATGATAGAAAGGTGACTGATATCCCTATTTTCTGACTCACGGCAACCCTACATGTTACAGAGCAGAGTTTTGCTGTATAGATTTTTCAATGGCTGTGGCCTTTCAGAAGTAGATCACCAGGCCTTTCTACTGAGGCACCTCTGGGTGGATTAGAACCATCAACCTTTCAATTAATAGCTGATTGCTTAACCTTTTTCACTACCCAGAGATTCCTACATTGGTCTGCTAGGAAGAAAATTGCCAGAGGACTTCCTTCCCTGGAACAGATTTAGGTCACTAGTGATATTTAATTTAGATACAATGATGAACTAGGTTCATGGGAGTGGAGAAGAAGGAACAAGGTACTAGAAGACAACTTCAAATCCAAACACAGAAACCTAAGAATACTCAGGTTAGCTGGATATAAGACAGTAGCTGCAGAAAAACAACAGAAAAATACTGGAATCAGAGTTGTGGCTAGCAGCAGGCTGAATCTTCTATGGAGTCAGGGGTTCAGGAGACCTGGGGGGAAGTGAGAGAGAGCAAGTTATTCTCACTGCTGGCCTACGAAGAGGAATCTATTTTTGAACCGTAAATGTGAGCACAAATCAATTCATACCTCTATGATTTTTCCTCAGCAACTAGTGAAAATAAAATAAAATGTTTTATATTATTTCCTTACATTTAGAGAAATGCTAATGAAAGTCCCCATAGCACTTCTTATCATGTCAATAAAATTGCCTGACAATAAATATGTGGTGTAAGGATTAATTACAGAAACTAGCATATATTTTTAGTTACTTCTTTTCATTTTTACATTATATTTTTATATTTTTTATTTTAAACTTAAAGTACAAAATACAACAGTATTTGCTTGTCACTCACAAAGGATAAAAACTTTCCAAAGCATAATCTGTTTTTTTTTTCCTACTAACTAGCTATTTTTTCCTTTGCTTATGGATTTTTAAGATGGAGAGATATCGAAAAGACAATTGATATCCACAAGTTGGATAAACTGTGATAGTTGACTCTTAAATTCTACTAAACATAAATAACTCAAGCCTTACTTTCCCCTTTATGACATCAGGAGATCCCCCTGAGTGAGTTATTATTTCAGATTTGACACTCAGTCATTTTTCACTGCTATCTATTGCATTTATTTTGTGCTTTATCATTATAATTTTGATATTTTTGGACAGAAATATTGGAAAACCAGGACACCCAGAGTGCTTCTTGTTAGTTTAGTGAAAATTGGAATGCATATTAAAGCATTTCTAAACAATGCTATAGAAAAAAAAAATGTAGAGATAAATTGCTTCATTCTTTTTGTTTCTTTTAACACTGTTTGGATCCACTATTAGATTCCCAAAGAAAACATATTTGGTTAACAAGTGTTGCCCTAGAAGGCAGGCTGTGTAGATACCGATTATTTCTCCAGCACCTTAACTACAAATTCAATAAGTGCTTAGCATAGCTCAGCTCACTGCTGAGTATACTGAAATACAAATGGAACCCCGGGGCACTGCTGAGAATACTGAAAGACACCTGATACTGTTCACTCATCATTTATCTTCTTTAGTGTCTAAAATCTGTGAATCTTGGAGAAACATGGGGAAAAAAAAGTTAAGGAATTATTATCAGGGTCATAGTGCTTGATACTCCTTTTTTATCCCTTGTCAGCAAAGTCAGAGTTTTAAGGTTAGCTATTTTTCTCTACAATCATAGTTTATTTTGACTATTTGCCCGAACACTTCTTTTTAAAGTTAGCCACATTGAAAACCTCCAAAAAAAGAAATTACTATCTATATACCGCAGACAGGAATAGCTCAGGAAGCATATAGGTGGTAAGAATGCCTCTGTTTTGAGACCTTAATTAAAAGTAGGTCATGAACACAAGGTTGCCATACCCTCCATCCCAATCCCTGATGAGGCAGAAACTGTGACATTCGTATCAGTCATTTGTATTTTGTGGACTATGGGAAGAAATGCTCTCCTGTCCATTGCTGCTCATCCATGACAACTTTCTTCCTTGGTAATCGGGAATTTTCCAAATGCCAAAAATCAATACACACACCTCCCTCTAATGGTTCTGTAACTGAAATGCCATTATCATTTTTTTATGTGCAAAAAAAATTGCAATTTATGGTTGCTTATCTAGTTAAGACATCAGATGATTACAAAGTAACTCAGAAATTTTTGTCTGACAGTTAAATTCGCTGAGCACAAAAAGTCAATGTATAAATCTGTGGCATCATTATTCCCCTCCAAAGACACAGTTGCACACATGCACACACACAAAGAGGAACTGACAAATGTTTCTTAAAAATAAAGATTTAAGTAATCAGGAAAGTAAGAGGAGAAACTCCCCAAATAATAGCATGATAGTAAGTTTTTGTGATGTTTGTAATTAACTCATACAAAAATTTGCTTGTAGAATGTGTATGTGGATTCAACATATTTGTGAAATGAACTCACTCTCACAACCATAGAGTAGATTTCTACTCATAGTGACCTCCATTGGGTTTCCAGGCTGTAAATCTTTATAGAAACAGACTGTTTCATCTTTTATTCTGCTGAGAGGTTGGTAAATTTGTACCACCAACCTTTTGCTTAGCAGCCAAATTCCTTAACCACTACATCTCCAGAGCTCCTTGTATTTATGAAACAGTAGTACTAATTCCTAGGGTCTCTGGTGGTGTAGTGAGTAAGAAATTTGGCTACTAAACAAACCCATCAGCTACTCTATAGGAGGAAGATGAGGCCATCTACTTCCCTAAAGATTTACAGCTTTGGACACCCAGTGTGGGTCGCTATAAGTAGGAATGGACTCTTTGGCAGTAGATTTTTTGAGTGTGGTGGTATAGTGGTAAAGAGCTCTGCTGCCAACCTAAAGGTTGGTGGTTCTAATCCACCAGCCACTCCAAGGGCAGCAGAATAATGTGGCACTCTGCTGTTGTGCAATGATCATTGGTAACTCTTAAATTGGAATTTTATTTGTTTCATTTGCTAAACATTAAACTACTATTCTTCCTAAAGGAGCTATTTTCTTTTATAAGAACATCATCTTCATAGAAATGAGAGGAGCTAAGGAAAGGAAAAGCCAAAGAAAGCACTTAGTTTCCTATTAGCATGAGCTAATGAACGTTTTTGCTATGGCTTTGTCCTGCCAGAACATTTTTTTATGTGTGTTAAATAAATAAATATTGATCTATCAAATGGTTTCCAGATCAGAAATGGAGTTGAGGTGGAAATATGTTAGAAATTTGAAAAAATATGAAAAAATTCAGTTCAGTAATTTTAAATCTATCTTTGATATCACTCAGTTTAGATAATGAATTTTACAAATGCTGTAAAAAAATTTACAAATGGGGACTAAAAAAGTATTTAATAACTGGGAGTAATTGCTTTAAAAATGTCATGATTCTGTTATTCTACTGGTGAGTATGTAAAATGCTACAATAATCCCTAAGGGAAATTTGACACTATAGACCAATAGACATTAAAGTATGATTACCCTATTTTTGATTGTCCAGAAATGTATAAGTGGAACATGCTATTAACTTTTGATGAAACAGTTATTTTTCTTGATTGTATCTTGATAGACTACATGGAACCATGCAAATACAGATACATGTGAATGCAAAGCAAAAAAGTACTTATAACAAACATTGAGGAAAAATTACACATTAAGAAATTGGAAATTAAAATAATTTATCTGTTTTATAACCCTTATGGAGGAGCTCTGGTGGTGTAGTGCCTAAGGCATTTGACTGCTAACCAGAAGGCTGGAGTTTCAAACCCACCAGCCCCTCCTTGGAAGGAAGATTGGGCAATCTACTTCCATAGAGATCTCGTCTTCTAAACCCATAAAATAACGGTATATGCAGCATTGAAATTGTGATTCATAGATTTGCTTATTTCTTAACCAAAATGTTCATAATGCAGGGTAAGAAAAAAGACAAAAACAAAAATAAACCCACTGCCATCAAGTAGATTCTAACTCAGAGCAACCCCCATCGGGTGTCCAAGGCTGTAAATCTTTACAGAAGTAGATTGCTTCATCTTTCTCCCCCAAAGTAGCTGGTGAGTTTCAACACAGACCTTTTCGTCAGCAGCCAAATGCCTTACACACTACAAAGAAATAAAACAATATATGTGTATATAAAATACCCTTGTAGGTCATATATCACAATGTTAATAGTATTTAAATGCAGAAGATGGGATTACTGATGATTTTGATATTCTCTTATCATTTTTTAATGTTTTTCAGTTTCTGCAGTATAGTGTTAATATGTTTATTATGAAAAAAATATAAAACAAAGTATGAAAAATCAAAACGTAATATTTTAGATTTTCTGTTATCTTATTTTCATTAGTTTGTAGTAATTGTGACAATAAATAGCATAAAACTACTGTGTTTCTTCAATGAAAAAATTAATTTTAATTTTAGTTCCTCCTCATTGTAGTTAAAAAATATACATTACTGGCATTTTTCACTTACTCTGGTAGCATAGTGCCTAAGGCACTTGACTGCTAACCAGAAGGCTGGCAGTTCAAACCCACCAGCCACTCCTCGGAAGGAAGGTTGGGCAATCTTACTTCCCTAGTGATGCTGCCTCAGAAACCCAAGGAGGGGTCGCTATGAGTCGGGGCCAACTCGACGGCATATAACAACAAACTCTAACCTCTAAATTCATATTTGAATTTTTTTTTTTTTTTTCTTGTATTCAAACCTGATAACCTGTTAGCACTCAATAAGTTCTAGGCAGTTGGTCTGGTATTTGTTTTCCAAAAATGGATCATGAGATTTGGGATTGTTTTTTTCAAGACCTTAGCAATTATGTAACATGTTTTTAAAAATCGTATTCAAACCCACCAGCCACATCTCAGAAGGAAGATGGGGCAATCTACTTCCGTAGTGATACTGCCTCAGCAACCCAAGGAGGGGTCGTTGAGTCCGGTCCGACTCGACGGCACAAAACAACAACAACATTCATAGCAAAGAATATATCTTATAATTATAGGTAAAATTGCAAGCCCTGAAGGATGCAGTGAAAATGTTTTAGGTGGTACAAGGGTCAGAATGACTCATTTGAAAATATAGGCAAAGAAAAATTTAATCATAAAACTTCCTATCAGTGAATACTGTCAAAACTTCCTACAATCTGTAAACAGAATGTTGGACAATTAAAGTTTAATTATTTTAACTTAGATAGAAAATACTGTAATGGGAGCCAATGTTGCACCAACCCAAGGAATAATCATGGTTTAGTGAGAAAATATGATCTGTAATCTCAAAATTGATTCAGAAGATTGGGAATGGCCAGCCAAATAATATGTTATGGTAAAGAGACAATGAAAAAGCCTCCATGACAAATAGTTTCTCTTTAATAATAAGGTAAAGATAGGAATTGCTCATATCCTACTTTTGTAAGAGGATCCCTAGTGTCACTGTGGTTAAAGCATTGGGTTGCTAATCAAGTGGTTGGGGATGGAACTCATGAGTCACTTTGCAGGAGAAACATGTGGCAGTCTGCTTCCCTGAAGAATAACAGCTTAGGAAACCCTATGGTGCAGCTTTACTCTGTCCCTTAGGGTCAGTACAAGTTGAAGTTGACAGGATGGAAGAGGGGTTGGTTTTGGGTAGTTATGTAAATCTTGAAAGGATCAATAATAATGGTTTCCTAATTCATTCAATGTACCTTCTAGCTTTTCATCTTCTTTTCTCCCTTCCACTGCCCCCAAAGAATAATATACTAAATAGGGGGCAATGGGAATTGTAATTATTGTTATTTCTCTCTCTCTCTACTTTTTGCATTTTGTTATTCGTATTTATTTTCAGACAGAAATTTGTCAAGTATAAAATTTACCAGTTTATTTACTTTGGCATTTTTTCCCTAGAAGTACCTGTCAAAGATTTAATTTCAGTTGACTGAAAATTGGTATCTTCAATGACTAAGAAACTACACTGGGAAATTCTGACTCACAATTTTCATACATGAATTATATCACTTAGTAAGGGTGGTTGGATGATGTGTTTCAGAATTTAAATAAGTAACTTTTGTGATTGTATATATTATATTCATTAATAATTCATGTAAATTTCAAGTTGTTTTTTAACAAAACAGTATAAATCCTTGTTATTTAATCCTCCTATAACCTTTATTTCATTGTAGAGCTAGAGGGCATACTTTGGCAGCAGGGCAAGTGACCAGAAGTAGTATCCCATTTTCCTTACCTTTGTTTAAATATTTTTTTAAAAAGTAGAATTACGATTCTTATAAAAATACAAAATTAAACCATACTAAAGATTTCATTTGACTAATTAGTTAAGGAAGGAACCAGTAAGCTATTATTATAACTGACTCAAGGAGAATTAAAAGGTGTATACATATCAAAAAAGTAATAATAAAAAAAACCCTAAACCCACTGCCATCAAATTGATTCTGTCTCATAGTGACCCTAAAATTGGGTTTCTGAGGCAATATAAGTAGATTCCTTGGTCTTTCTTCCATGGAGTGGCTAGTGATTTTGAACCAGTGATATTCTGGTTAGCAGTCAAACACTTTAGGCACTGCACCATCAATGCTCCTTAAATATACCACCAGGAGTGCTGAAATGTGTTTTGATGTTTTTGTTGTTATGTGCCGTTGAGTCACACCCGACTTCTAGCGACCTCTCCTTGGGTTTCCCAGACAATATCACTACCAAAGTAGATTGCCCAACCTTCCTTCCGATGAAATGTGTTTATAATTGATTAATAAGCACAGGATAATAATAAACTCAATATTATCCAGTCTGAATTTGCATTTTTATAGATAATCATTTGCATTACTATCAGTATTCTATACCTTTCAGAAATTTTAAAAAGCTCAAATAAAATGAAAGTCAATATTAACCTGGAAAGGTGAGTTACACAGACTTCTTTCTTTTTAAAATTTGTCCATTTCAAATCCTTTTTAAAAATATTTGTCTCTTCTATGTCCTATAGCATGGAATTTTATAGTATAGAGAGATCAGTCTAAGTTTTTCAGAAATCCTGTTCTTATTCATTGCTGTTGTCAGATGTCATCAAGCTGTTCTGACTCATATTGACCATATGTGCAACAGAACAAAACCATTCCCACCATTGTTGCTGTGTTTGATCCCATTCTTGCTGCCACTATGTCAATCTATCTCATTCAGGTTCTTCCTCGTCTTTAATTGATTCTCTACTTTACTAACCATGTTTTTCTTATCCAGGGACTTGTCGTTCCTGATAAAATGTCCAAAGTATGGAAGATGAAGTCTCATCATCCTCCTTTCTAAGGAGCATACTCACTGTCCTTCTTCCAAGACAGATTTGTTTGTTCTTTGGCCGTCCATGGTATATTGAAAGTTCTTCACCAATACCATAATTCAAATGGATCAATTTTACTGACTTCTGTATTTATTGTGTAGCTTTGTCATGCATATGAGGTGACTCAAAATACCATGGCTTTGGTCAGGCACACTATGACCAACTAGGCATAGAATTATTGAATTTAGCTGCAAAGAAAATCCAGTAAATCACTGGATCCAGTGAACTACTTGTAGATAAAGATGCAGTGGTGATCATCATTGTTCAGGAGAAAATAATAGGGCTCAGGGATTTTGATGGGCCTAATGCCAAAGAGGGAGCTCTGGTAGCATAGTGGCTAAGGCACTTGACTGCTAACCAGAAGGCTGGCGGTTCAAACCCACCAGCCACTCCTCGGAAGGAAGGTTGGGCAATCCTACTTCCGTAGTGATACTGCCTCGGAAACCCAAGAAGGGGTCGCTATGAGTCAGGGCTGACTCGACGGCACATAACAACAACAACAACAATGCCAAAGAGGAAATATATAGAAACAGGTTGATTCAGATGGCACTACCTACATATTTTCATGGCTATTGGAGCTCTGGTGGCATAGTGCCTAGGGCATTTGACTGCTAACAAGTAGGCTGGTGGTTGAAACCCACTAGCCACTCCTCAGTAGGAAGATTGGGGAATTTATTTCCATAGAGATACTGCCACAGAAACCCAAGGAAGGGTCGCTATGAGTCAAATCAACTTGCAGCAGTGAATTTCTTTTTCTTTTTCTTTTCTTTTGTACTGATCCACAGCTATGCTTCTAGGAGCTTTTGAAGTCCAAAGTTAAAATATATGTAAACAGTGTTATGAAATAGCCTCTCAAAATCTTCCAAAGCATACTCCCTGGGCCAACCCTGTCTCTAACTGCTACCACCTATCCTTTCTACATACAGAGCAAAGAGGAAACAAGGAGATGTTAAAGGTGAATAGGAAGAAAAACAACAGAAAGAGATCAAGAAGCACTCACCACTACTACTCTTCTTCATCTCCTCTGACACTACTTCCAACTGTTTGTCACTCAGTATTTCTCCAATCCTATGCAAGATAAACTCTCCATATTCTCAAATTGGAGCTTGAATTTATAATCCCTTATTTAAAATCATGATATTGCCTTTTCTGAATTTTTTTCCTTTCCCCTATGTCTACCTGTCACTTTCTTAGACCTGTCTCAGTAGTCAAAGTGCCACCTGCTACATGATGCCATGATCTGAGCTCTAAAATACCCTCTTGATATTGTGTGCCTTTAAGTTTTTTGCAGTAAAGGAATAATTCAATTTTACTCCATTATGTATGGACTCAATAGAGGACTTAGAGGACAGAAGATGATTAGTGATTAAGAATATTAAAGTAACAACAGTATATTAATGACAAACATAATAAATTGATATATGAATGATTGGATGGAGAGAATGATCACAAAATATATGCAAATACCTCTTCTTTTCCTAAGACGTCTAAGTCCTGGGGTTTCTCAGTACATCATCTTCAGAGTAAGGGCAATAAGAAAGTATCCAACTCATATTTTCCTCCCAAATTAAGCCCTTGTACAAAACTGCTTTATGGTTTGAGGAGTATATAATCTCTTAAAAGTACACTATAGATGGGATTCAGTCATGCTCATCAAAAAGAAAAAGTCCTTAAAATAGGAATAACTACTGGAAACTCTTATACACACAAAATTTCAGACAGGGAATGTAAAAAAAGCACTCATCCCATCCAGAAGATTAATGTGGTAGTGTCTGTAACTATTATTACTTCATTAGGTGCAAGAAAAAAATTCAAAAAATTCTTTTGTCTATTTTTCCATGGTACCATCAATGTAAATTCCAACAGGTACAGGGTCTAAGAAGTTTCTTATGTGGATGTTATAAGATACATGGAAATTTTATACTATATTCTTTAAATATATATTAATTATAATAATTAAGTGTGAAGAGTATCTGGTTTCACAAGGTGAATCTAAAGCCACACAATTCTACAAATGCTTGTTGAATTGATTTGAAATGAAATGTTAGCATTTGTTTAAATGATGACAATGGGAATTGTGTGGGCAGATGCCTTTAAGCTCTTTTTTGAAATAAGCCTCCACACTCTGCAAGCACTGATAAGTTTAATTTCCAAATATTCAAGTGTTTATACAAAACTTTCCTAACTACCTTCTCAACTTGCTGACGCATGTTCAAGTTTTCAACAGAAAGATTTAAACAATATGCCTCCTGTTCTTCTCTATCCAAAAATTTTCCAAAAATAACAATACTGACTTCACTTGGTTATCTGTTAAATGTATATCTTATTTTGGAGCCTCTGAATTCTAGGTGACAGAAAACTAGGCAGTGAGTGCACAATTCCACATTTGGATTAATATATATATATAACCTTTGTGTATTTCTTAACATTTCTGTGTGAATATATTGATGAATATTTAATATTATATTAATGTAGTTATAGACATTCTATGAAAATGAAATGAATAAGAAAACAGTTTGGAAAAGATTTGTATTCTAAAAACTAGTACTTCTGATACTGTATTTAAAAGTTCGTGTTTTTATTTTTTCATGAATAAAACTTTGCAAACTGCAATCTGTAAAACAGTCTTAAATGTGAGAAATAGAGATAAGAATGCAGAGGGAGGGTCAGTTGTAGAAGTGAGAGCCAGGATGTGGCTGAAGGTTAAATATATTAGAAATTATAGAGAGTTAAATGTTGAGAAAGGTGATTGATTTGAACTAAGTTGAAATATGGAAGTGTCTAGACACTTATAAAAAGGGATTGAATTTTGATTTATTGGAGGTTAAACTTCACATAGTTTACATAAAGTGGCAATCAGAGAAGTTTGACTTAGGATCACTAAACAGATAGAATATATTTCAAAACCATAAAAAAGTTCTAACAATAAAGAAGCTGTTAGGGATAAAAATGTGTTGAAGTCTATATATTTTACAGGTGGATTGAGCTGAAGCATTGAAAACTCACACAAATATCGACCCTTCTTCCTTTCTAATTTATCGAGGATATTCTACTCTTCCCGGAAAGTCATTATTTTCAACATTCCTTTTTGGCATAGAAATATGCATTTAATTATTTTCTTAACTGGGCAATAATGTGGCTTCTGTTGCCTTCTTTTCCCTGGGCCTTAAAATTAATCTCTTTGGGAATGAAATCATTTGGGATTCAATGCCATCCAAGGTTGAAAAGATGACGGTTTTAATTAACTGCCCTAGAGCACATCTTTGCAAGATGGGATGTTTAGCTCAAGTAGTGTGAAGAGCTCTTAAATTATTCTGGCAACTGCGTTTTCATCCTTTTTGTTCCATATTGTAAAATCCTTTAATGACTAAACACACCCACAACTTGGACTTTAGTCTCTAGGAACAGCAGGGAGGAGATCTGCAACTGATGTAATGTTCACAGCCATGTGGACAGAATCATTAGACTTTCTGGGATTCATGCATATGCTAAACGGGTGTGTGTGAATTAATCAAAATGACTACACTCAAAGAGGCCAAACTCTTTAGATTTTTTAAAAGAAGGAGGGCTGGGGGCAGGATTAAGCAAACTGACAGCAAAAATTAAAGAGAATTAGGTGCTCCTCTAAGTTTCTCTCACACTAAATGAGGCCAAATGCCAATACTATGATTTACAAGCATCCACATCAAGTTACTTTAGAGACAAGGAAATGCACCTGAAGATTGCAACAGCAGATCAATGGTTAGCTGACCTAACAGGCTATTCATCATTTAGACGAGGCAGAGAGTTCACTTCTCTATACTCTGCAGTTAACCCCTAAAACGGGGAGCGTCAAGCCTTGAGATTAAATAACTAGGCTATTTCAGTTTTCAGGTCAAATCTTTGGCAGCTTACTTATTGACAATAGACATGTCACTTAACCTCTACATACATTTAAGATGATTTTATTTCATTTCTTAATAAGCAATAAAATATCTTGAAATATCAACTGTCAGATTTTTTTTCCTTTATGATACATGACAGATGTTATGGAAATGACTTTCAGCCTGGATTGAGATTCACATTTATCCCCCTAAATATCTCCAAAATGTGATTCATTGGCTTTTCTAAGTCCTTGCTGTACAAAATACCTCCTGTTGACCACCAGCACTGGTTTTGGGGGCTGCTAGTAATACAAAGGGAGCTCTGGTAGCATAGTGGCTAAGGCACTTGACTGCTAACCAGAAGGTTAGTGGTTCAAACCCACCAGCCATTCCTCGGAAGGAAGAATGGGCAATCTACTTCCGTAGTGATATTGCCTCAGAAAACCAAGGAGGGGTCGCTATGAGTCGGGTCCGACTCGACGGCACATAACAACAACAACGGCAATACAAAATCTCAGCCTGGTGCCACAGAATCTGTATTTGAACATGATCCTTGGTAATTTCAATGCATATCAAAGTTTAAGAAGCAATGTTGTGATGTTGTTTTTAGCTACTGTTGAGTTGGACCCCAACTCATGGTTTTCACTGGCTGTTTTTTTTTGAAGTGTGTCAACAGTCTTCTAGTTTGTTTTAGTCTGAAAGCTCCACTGAAACCTGTTTAGCATCACAGCAAAACACAAGCTTCCTCTGACAGACAGGCAGTGGCTGTGCTTGAAGTGTGTTGTCTGGGAATCAAACCCAGGTCCTCTGCCAAGTAGGGAAGAATTATACCACTGAACCATCACTGCCCCAACTCGTGTAATAGTTATTTGTAAGTAAGACAGCAATGCAATATTTAACGTGTGTCAGTATTCATCATTAAACTTCAAAGATTTTTATTTTTCACAAGAATAAAATATTTTATTTTCCTGCCTTTGAGCCTCATAGTATCTTTATGTATCGGGACCCTTCTGGATAACTATTACATAGCAAGAATTCAACAAATATTTTGGAAATTGTTTAGAATATAATTTAAAGTGAAATATATAAAATTTAAATTTTAATCATTTACCTCTATTATTACATTTAATACATTTAAATGATAATGCTAATATATTATGTTAGAAAATTTAACTCTCTTCTGTACCATGTTTAATTCAAAGGTTATAGAATCCAATTTTGCTGTGCATGATACTGGGGAGGCACCACCACAGTAACTTTCTGCTCCCTCTCAGGTCTAAATATGATGAGAATGTAGCTAAGAAAGTGACATCTGGAAAAAAAAAAAAAAAATATATATATATATATATATATATACATACATATATATATATTTGTTTTGGAGTTCTGGCAAGAGGGCAGAATAGTCAGAAAAGCTACACTGACCTTCTGCAACCAGGCAATGAGAAAACAATTGAAACTGATACAGAAAACAATCTTGATATGCTGAACTTTGAAGGGAAGGATAAAGAAGTGGATTGAATACCAACTAGTAGAAGAACCTGAATGAAAACAATGATTAAGGAGACAGAGTTGCAGACTGCCAGCTGTCCTAAGGGCATAGCCATTTTGAATATACCCTGGTAGCAACCTAAGAATTGATTCTGTTCCCTAAAGACTGCATGGGCAAGGACTTCATTGGTGTCAGACAACAAGAAAGAAAAAAAGCGAAGAAGGAGACAAATAGACCTGTGGACTACCAGTGGCTGTCCTGAGGGGGCAACCATTTTGAATATTCTCAAGCTGCTGGTACAATCATTTGGGACATATACAAGTGGCATTCTTACCTAGATGGCAATGTAGGAGTGGGCTGTGCTTGCTGAGGATAGCATGGGAAGCCACGCTGGAGGTTGAATGGAGGCTGACAGCTAGAAAGGTACAATACATCCCTTGTTATTCTTATACCCCACCCACTCTTGGTGAACTGAGGTGTGGCCATGTCCCACCTCAGGCCACCTTCTTGACCAGGAGGAATTCCAGCCCAGGCTATGCCTTGACAGAGCCTGAGTGTCATGCCACATCCCACACAACTTAGTGTTTTTGATTGTTAGTTTTTGTTTTAAAATATTCTTATCTTCATTTTTTTCCCCTCTTTTCCTTTTGTAATTTTCTCATTTTTTTCTTTATTGTTCTTTTACTCTTGCTCTTTTTTCTCATTCCTCATTCCTCAGATAATATGGTTTTTTTTCTCTCTTTTTTTATTATCTTTCATTCATCCTTTTAAAATATATTTTGAGAATTTTTCTTCTCACTTGTTGCTTTTTCTGTGATTGTTCTTATTTGTTTATGCAGTTTGAGTTTTTTGTTCTCTGGCTTTTATTTCATATTATACTTTTTTTTTTTTCTAAGAAGAGGACAGCAACTCTTCCACACAACTCAACCACACCTGCACTTCCTGCAGCCCCACCAACTGAGTAAGGGCCACCACTTGCTTTTGCACAAAGTGAGTGGTGATAGATGGCAGCCAATGCTAGCTCAATGCACCTTCAACTGTTCCTTATGAACAGCTAACAGAGATCAGTGCACATACTTTCATTCTCTTTCACACATTAAACATAAATATAGCACTGCCACAATGTCTGAGACAACAGACCAGCAGAATCCACACAAAGAAATGAGATTAAAGTATTAGAAATAAGGAACCAAGATACAACCTCAGAAAACATTCCTGAGGAAGATGCAGCATTGGAACCCCTGATAAGGAATTCAAAAGAATTCTATTTGGGTAATGTTTTGGTTACTTAGTGCTGCTCTGACAGGAATACATCACAAATGGGATGGCTTTAAGAAACAGCAGTTTATTCTCTTAAAGTTTTGGAGGCTAGAAGTCAGATTTCAAAGTTCCAGGTTCTAGTGGCTGGGTGAAATCCACTCCACCTTGGGCTTTAGTTCTGTCTCTTCCTTCTGGCCCACTGAAACTAGAGTAATCTCTTTGCTCAGGCAGCTGCTGGCAGCTGAGGGTGACAAACCCAAGGTCAACAAGTGAAAAAGCAAAGTCCTAATATTACCAATCCACAAGCAGGCCATTGATTCAAGGTCATTAAAAGTCCCAAGATCGGCAGAGCATGGCAAGCAGCTGATTGAACACTCAGCTACATTCAGGGTCCAAGCATGCCAAAAAGGTGTAGATCATTCCCAAAGTTTCTCTTTACATACAGGAAGCAGACCACAACCCTAAAGCAGTTACTCAGATGCTTAAGGCAAATTCCACAATGAAGTTTATTGCCAGTCTCATCATGGGGAATAACTACCACCAGCTGCCCAGCCACTCAAGTCTAGACACAGGCAAAATGATGAATAATCTTAACTATCACAGGTAACTTCAAAAGACTGAGAGACAGAATGAGGAAAATTCTGACAAGATCAAGGGAAACAAGGACAAAATTAAGGAAATCATAGACAAAACTTTGGATCAATTTAGGAAAACAGTATAAAAACAAATTGACAAAATTAAAAAAAAAAAAAAATGAGAAATGATACAAAAATGACAAATAGAAATCCAGAAGATTAATACTAAGATTTCAGAAATATAACACATTGAATGGACAAAAGAGTAGAATAGAATCAATGTAAGACAGAATTAATGAGATTGAAGACAAATACCTCAATACTGCTTTTTAAAGGATCAATTTTAAAAAAAATCAAAAAAAAAAAAAGAAGAAGAAGAAGAAGAAAACCTAACATTCATGGGGAATATTATTAGGAGAGTAACCTACATATAATCAGAATTCCAGAACAGGAAGAGACATATAAAACCATAGAAACAATTTCTGAAGATTTGTTGGAAGAGAAATTTCCTAGTATGATGAAAGGTGAGAATATATCCGTTCAAGAAGTTCAATGAACCCCAAACAGGATACACCCCAAAATAAAATCACCATGACATCTCATATTCAAGCTTACCAAAATCAAATACAAAGCAATAATCCTTAAAGAAGCATCGGAAAAGTGAAAAGTTACTTATAAAGTGCAACTGATAAGATTAAGCTTTTATTTCTCAGCTAAGAAAAAAAGCAGGTAAGAAGGCAATGGGATGTTTTATATAAAACCCTGAAAGAAAAAATATCCAACTAGGAACTATACACCTAGCAAAATTGTTCCTCAAATATGAGAGTGAAATAGGAGATTTCCAGATAAGCAGAAATTAAGGTGAATTGTTAAAAAGTAGACTAAACTAACAAGAGATGTTAAAGGTGTCCTGTGGTTAAAGAACCAACAACAGCAAACAACAATTGATGACTAACACACCTGATGACATAACACAGAAACCAAGCCAGTTATAGAAATATCCAAAGTAAATAGGCTTACAAGACTTTAAACAGAGAACCAGTGACACCAATTGGTAAATGAAGACAAATACAAACCAAACAGAAGGAATAAATATTGTACTTATTGAACTTCTAAAAGTTGAGGAAGTCAAGACAATTAT
Organism: Orycteropus afer afer; assembly: GCF_000298275.1. NCBI lineage: Eukaryota > Metazoa > Chordata > Mammalia > Tubulidentata > Orycteropodidae > Orycteropus > Orycteropus afer. Next base: position 12,062,261 of record NW_006921642.1, read on the forward strand.
GAGATAGAACAGACTGTTTTCAACTTGGGAAGAAAATAACAAATCAGAGGTAACCTTAAAGAAAAACAACAAAACTTTGTATCAAAATTAAATAGGATAAGCACAAATATTTAGTAAGTACTAAAACAATAGAAACAAAGGAGAAGATACCATGGTTGATAAACAAAATGAGCTCAGCACAGAAAATTACATGGAACAGAGAAATCAGCAACACCATGAAAAAGCACATAACAAAATGACATGAATACATTTATACTTGTTGATAACTATACTGAACGTGAATGAATTAAATGCACCACTCAAGAGATGGAGAGTTGCAGTATGGATGAGAAACATGACCCATTAATATGCTGTCTATGTGAGACTCACTTTAGACACAGAGAAAAAACAGACTAAAAACTAAAGGTTGGAAAAACATATACTAAGCAAATGGCAATCAAAAAAGGGCAGAGGTGACAACAATAATTTCTGATAAAATAGACTTTAAGGCAAAAAAAAATGACCATAAGAGACAAGGAAGCACATTATGTAGTAACTGCTTGTTTAATTGAACAAGAGGATGAAACCATAATAAATATATACACACTCAATGAAAAAATACCAAAACACATAAGTAAGACATAAACAGAATTGAAAAGACAGATGTCTGTACAGTAAAAGTAGAAGACTTTAATACACCACTTGCAATAAGATATATATCAACTGGAAAGAAACTCAAGAAAGATGCAAATGAACTAAACAATACAATCAACCAACTTGAACTTATAGACCTTTACAGAGCACTTCACCCAAAAACAGCCTGTTACACATTCTTTTCATGCACACATGGAACATTCTCCAGAATAGACCATATGTTAGACAACAAAGCAAGCCTCAATTAATTGAAAAAGATTGAAATATTGTAAAGCATCTTCCCATATCACAATGCTATAAAATTAGAAATCAACACTGGGAAGATCAACAGAACAAATAACAAACACATGGAAACAGAACTGCACCTTCTTTAAAATGACTGGGTAATAGAAGAAATTAAAAAAATAAAATTAAAAAAAAAATCTTCAAACAAAAGAAAATGAAAACACAGCATACCACAATTTTTGGGACACAGCAAAAGCAGTGATCAGGGGATAAGTTATACCAATACATGCACACACAAAAAAGAAGAAAAAAGAATCAAAACCCTAACCCAACATCTCCAACAATTAGAAAAAGAACAGTAAAAACAAACAAACAGAAACAGCCAACAAAAGAAAAGAAATAATAAAGATTCAAGCAGAATTAAATGAAACAGAAACCAGAAAGACAATAGAAAAAGTCAACAAGACTAGAAGTTGGTCCTTGAAGTGATCAATAAAATCAACAAACCACTGGCCAACTTAACAAAGGAAAAGAAAGAGAAGATTCAAATAACATAAATAAGAAAATAAATGAGTGATGTCACAGAAGAACAAAGAGAAATAAAAATAATATCAGGATACTATGAGAAAATGTACTCTAACTAATTTGAAAATCTAGAAGAAATGGACATATTTCTAGAAACACACTACTTACCTAAACTAACACAGACTGAGGTAGAAAATTAGAACAGGCCCATAACAAAAGAAGAAATTGAACAGGTCATTAAAAAAATAATAATTACCGACAACAACAATAACTAAAGTCCTGGCCTAGATAGTTTCACTGAAGAAATCTACCAGTCATTCAGAGAAGAGATGACACCAATCCTATTTAAACTATTCTAGAGCATAGGAAAGGATGGAATCCCCCAAAATTCATTTTATGAAGCAAGTGTAACCCTGATACTAAACTCAGACAAAGACATCACTAGAAAGGAAAACTACTCACTGATATCCCTCATGAATATAGATTCAAAAATCTTCAACAAAAATCCTAGCTAATAGACTCCAACAACTTATCAAAACAAAAATAGTACATCATGACCAAGTGAGATTCATACCAGTTATTCAAGAATGGTTCAACATTAGAAAAACAATCAACCAAATCCATCACATATGTAAAATAAAGGAAAAGAATCACATGAGCATATCAATAGATGTAGAAAAGACATTTGATGAAATGCAACACCCATTCCTGATAAAAACTCTCAGAAAAAAATAGGAATAGAACATAATAAAGGGTATATATACAAAGCCAACAGCCAAAATTATTCTCAATGGAGAGAGACTGAAACCATTCCCCTTATGACCAGGAAACAGACAAGGATACTTTCTATTTCCACTTGTATTCATCATTGTATTGGAAATCCTAACCAGAGCAATAAATCAAGAAAGGGAAATCAAAGGCATCCAAATTGGTAAGGAAGCAAGAAAACTATCCTGATTTACAGATGATATGATCCTATACATAGAAACTCAAGATACTCAGCAAGAAAATTATTGGAACTTACTGAAAGATTTAGCATAGTGGCAGGATACAAGATCAACATAAAAAATTCAGTTGGATTCCTCTACACCAGCAAACAGGTCTCTGAAATGTAAAGAAGGAAATTAATACCATTTACAATAGTTACTTGGGAATAAATCTTTCCAGGAACACAAAAGACCTATATAATCAAAACTACAGAACACTATTAAAGAAACTACAAGAGATCTGTATAAATGGAAGAACATGCCATGCTTGTGGATAAGAAGATTGAACATTGTGAAAATGTCAATACTACCCAAAGCAATGAATACAATTGCAATGGACAATGAATAAGGAAGACCGAAGAGGAGTTGATGCTTTTGAGTTGTGGTGCTGGCGAAGAATGCTGAAAGTACCATGGACTGCTAAAAGAACTAACAGATCTGTCCTGGAGGAAGTGCAGCCAAAATGCTCCTTGGAAGCAAGAATGGCCAGACTTCGTCTCACCTATTTTGGTCATGTTGTAAGAAGGGACCATTCCCTGGAGAAGGATGTCATGCTTGGTAGGGTGGAGGGTCGACGAAAGAGGGGGAGGCCTTCAACGAGATGGATTGATACAGTGGCTGCGATGATGGGATCAAGTATAGCAGGGATTGTGGGGCTGGCGCGGGATCGGGTAGTGTTTCGTTTTGCTGTGCATGGGGTCGCGATGAGTCGGAAACAACTTGACGGCACTTAACAACAACAACAACCCAAAGCAATTTATAGATTCCATACAATCCTGATCTAGATTCCATCAATGTTCTTCAAAGACATGGGGAAAACAATCACTAATTTTATGTAGAAATGAAAGAGACCTTGGATAAGCAAAGCACTATTGAAGAAGAAAAAAGTAGGAGGCCTCACACTCCTAGATCTCAAAGGCTACTATACAGCCACAGTTTTCAAAACAATCTGATATTGGTACAGTGACAGACACATAGATCAGTGGAACAGAACCAAGAAATAGATCCATCAAACTATGGTCAGTTAATTTTTGACAAAGGGACAAAATCTATGAGTGGGGATGAGATAGTCTATTTCACAAATGATGCTGGCAAAACTGGATATCCATTTGCAGAAAAATTAAACAAGATCCATACCTCACACCATATACAAAAACTCACTGCAGATGAATAAAAGACTTAAATGTGAAACCTTAAACTCTAAAGTTCATCAAAGAGAAAATAAGGCCAAACTGAAGGACCCTAATTTATGGCATAAACAAACTACCAAGCATAACCCAAGGTGCACAAACAGCAGAAGATAAACTAGATGACTAGGACCTTCTAAAAATTAAATGCTCATGTACATCAAGACTTCTCCAAAAGAGTAGGAAGAGAACCTACTGAATGGGGGAAAAAAATAACAATGATATATTGGAAAAGGGTTTATCTCTAAAATTTATAGAAAACTGAAACACCTCAACATCAAAAGGACAAACAACCCAATTAAAAAATGGGCAGAAGATATGAATAGACACTTCACCAAAGATACTCAGGTAGCCAATGAAAAACACATGAAGAAATTTTCACAATCATTAGCCATTAGAAAAATGCAAATCAAAACAACCCCATGATTCCATCTTACCCCAGTGTTAATAGCAAAGTTCAACAAGACAGAAAATAACAAACCCTGATGAGGATGTGGAGAAATTGGCACTCTCATACACTGCTGTTGGGACTGTAAAATGTTACAACCACTGTGGAAATCAGTATGATGCTTCCTTAAAAAGTTGGAAATAGAAATACCTTTTGATCTAGCAATCCCATTACTAAACATATATCCTAAAAAAGTGAAAGGCAAGACATGAATAGATATATGCACACCCATGTTCACTGAAGCACTATTCACAATAGCAAAAGATTGATAACAACCTAAGTGCCCATCAACAAAAGAATGGATAACCTGTGGGACATACATACAATGGAATAGTATTCAGCCCTCAAGAATAATGTAGAATCTACTAAACACTGCATAATGTGGATGAACTTGGAGGACGTTATGCTGAGTGAAATAACTCAATCACAGAAGGACAAATATTACAAAAAATACAAATATTTTATTAGTTCACTATTGTAAAAACTCAAGGAAAGGTTTATATTTAGAAAGAAACTTTCTTTATTGGTTACCAGGGATGGAAGAGGAGGTGTAGGATAATGTCTAGATAGGTGGGAAAATGTGTGTGTATATATATCTATATACACATATATATTCACCAAAGATTATTAGTGTTTTCCAAGGGTGAGAAAGACAGGGAAAGGGGAATAAGGGGAATCTTTTGTTTGGAGGTCATCAAGTTTATCCTAATAGGTGGTGGAATATTTTGGAAAAGCATAACAATAATGGTGGCACAACATGAAAAATGTCATCGATGTTCCTGAATGGTAAATGTGGAAGTTGTTATGTTGGTGAATGTCTCATTGTGTATGTTTTCACCACAATAAAATGAAAAAAAAAAAAGGAAAATAGAAAGCATTTTTTTTAATTTCTAAAATGTATTATATATCATTCCAAAAAGAAACAAGTACAATGAACCCCCATGTGCCAGTAAACTAGGTTCAAAACTCCTGAAAATATTCTTGAAGAGTCTAGTGTCTGCCTCATTATGGAAGGAGTGGAGGGATTTATTTTTCCTTGGTGGCAGAGTGGTTAAGATATTCAGCTCCTAATCAAAAATTGGCAGTTCAAATCCTCAACTGCTCTGCAATAGAAAGATGAGTTAGTTGGCTTCCATAAAGATTTATTGCCTTGGAAACTCTATGGAGCAGTTCTACTTTGTCTTCTAGGGAAGCTATGAGTTGAGATCAACTTGATGGCAGTGGGTTTATTTATATATTTATCTATTTTAGTTTTAAAGCCAATGGTAAACAGGAAAGAAAAAAAAATATCATGCAAAAAGTACAGGACCTGCAATAACTGAAAATTGAAATTATATTGAATGGGAGTATGTCTGGTTACCTAGAAAACTGGTTGAACTATGTTTCCCAGAGACAGAAAAGAAAATTTGGTAGAGATAGCATGTTGGGCAATTATCAGTGGTAAAGTACCTAGGACGCAATTACATCCAACACCTATTGTGCCCCTATCTACCTCCCTACTTCTGGACTGTGATCCTGATGCTGACACTTCATTCCACTGGTGAGAAATCAACCTGAAGACAAGGTTGTTAAAACTTGGAGAAATCCATCTCCTCAGCTAAAAAAAACAAAACAAACAAACAAACAAACAGAAAAAAACAACTCAATACTTTGGAGTCAGATCCCACTCATAGTGACCCCTCCTTGGGATTCTGAGGTGGTATCACTAAGGAAGTAGATTGCTCAACCTTCTTTCTGAGGAGTGGCTGATGGATTTGAACTGCCAGCCTTCTGGCTAGTTTTCAAATACTTAGGCACTATGCCACCAGAGCTCCCATATAATCAGGACTTTAAACCATTTCTTCCTGGTTTAGTCATGGTAAAAATATGGAAACCAGGACCAACTGGACTTTGTAAAATGAGGGTACCTGGAACTATAACCACAATGTGGACAAGTATTGTTCAACACTTTGATATAAATTTAATCTTCCTCTTAGAAAACAAGGGCAGTGTGCATGTTGTACAGCAACCAAATCTCTTTCCTGTCAGAGTCATAAAAAACGCTGAACTCAAAGGTAGTGACTAATTCTGCTGCTTTGAATGTATATTGCTCTCCACAGTATGGCAAAAGTCCAGTCTCCTGCATCAGGCTCCTAAAGGGGATGACTATGCCTCTTCCAAATTTCATGTTGCAGAGCTCTAACCTGGAATTTTTTCCTATTCTGGTTATAGTTCACGGCATCCACATTTTGCAAATTGCTGTTCATCTCGGTTTCACTTCATCAGCCAAGATTGAACCAGTTTGAACAGTTGTTCCCTCTGTTTGGTTTGTAGTTGTCCTCATTTACCAATTGATGTCTCTAGTTCCCTGTTTACAGTCTTGCAAGCCTATTTTACTTTGGATAGTTCTATAATTGGCTTGGTTTCTGGGCTATGTCATCATGTGTTCAGTTGTTTACTGTGGTTGGTTCTCTGTCTGAAAGATTCCCTTTAACATCTCTGGTAAGATTAGTGTGGTTTTAACAAATTCCCTTAATTTCTGCTTATCTGGAAATCTCCCATTTACCCTCATATTTGAGGGACAATTTTGGTAGGTATATAATTCTTGGTTGAATTTTTTTTTTCTTTCAGGGTTTTATATAAATAATCCCATTGCCTGTTATCCTTCATGGTTTCTGCTGAGAAATTAGGGCTTAGTCTTATTGGTTGCCCTTTATAAGTAACTTTTCATTTTTCCCATGCTTCTTTCAGGATTCTTTCTTTGTATTTGGTTTTGGAGAGTTTGATTATGATATGTCTTGGTGATTTCTTTTGGGGTCTACCCTGTTTGGGGTTCATTGAGCCTCTTCAATAGATATATTCTCAACTTTCATCATACTAGGGAAATTCTCTTCCAACAAATCTTCAAAAATTTTCTCTATGGTTTTATTAGGAGCTCTAGTAGCATCGTGCCTAAGGCACTTGACTGCTAAGCAGAAGGCTGGCAGTTCAAACCCACCAGCCACTCTTCAGAAGGAAGGTTGGGCAATCTACTTCTATAGTGATACTGTCTCGGCAACCCAAGGAGGGGTCACTAGGAGTGGGGTTTGACTTGAAGGCACATAACAACAACAACAAAATAGTTTTATCTGTCTCTTCTTGTTCTGGAATTCTGATTACATTTAGGTTACTCCTCTGGGTAGTACCCTCCATGAATATTAGCCTTTCTTCTTTTTTTTTGAACTGATCCCTTAATAAAGCAGTATTGAGGTATTTGGCTTCAATCTCATTAATTCTGTATTATATTGATTCTATTCTACTCTTTTGCCTATTCAGTATGTTACCTCTCTGAAATCTCATCATTAATCTTCTGGATTTCTATTTGTTGTTTTGTATCATTTCTAATTTTTTAAAATGTTGTCAATTTGTTTTTGTATTGTTTTCTAAATTGATCTAGAGTTTTGTCTGTTTTACTTAATTTTGTCAGTGTTTCCTTTGATCTTCTCAGTATTTTCTCTAATCTGTCTCTAAATCCATAGATTGTACCCAAATACAATTCTTTTGAATTCTTTACCAGGAAATTCCAATTCTGCTTCTTCCTCAGGGATGTTTTCTGGGTTTGTATACTGATCCCTTGTTTCTACTACTGTATCTTTCTTTTTTCTGTGGACTGTAATGGTCTGTTGTATCTGAGACACTACAGTGTTGTTATATTTATTTTTAATTTGTGGTTATATATTGATGTGATTCACACAAGGTTTTTTTTCTCCCTTTATTTATTATTGTTATTATTTGGTAATATCTGTGTGAGTATGTTATTGTGTATTCACTAGTTGGCATTTAGATTTTAGCACCTGCCTCCTGGAGGGTGTGACAGAGGAGAGTGTGGGCACAGATCTTTGTTAGCTGTTCATAAAGAGCAGTTGAGGCTGAGTTGAGCTAGCATTGGCCACTGTCTATCATTGGTCAGTTGGTTCAAAAGCAAGTGCCGGCCCTCATTCAGTAGGTAGGGCTTCAGGAGGTGCAGGTATGGTTGGATTATGTGGGAACAGTTGCTGCCTTCAACTTAGTTAGACAAAAATTAAAACACAGCAAGAAAATAAGAGCAAGAGAACAAAAACTCAAACTACATAAATAGGAATAATTGCCCCCCACCCCCAAAAAAGAAATACAATAGTTGTGAAGCAAAATTATATATTAAATAATAATAATAATAATAAAAGAAATATAAAGAGTAAAAGAAAAGAAAACAACATTTGTGGAGGGAGGAATGAAAGAAAAGAACACAAGTAAAATGATTTTAAAGAAAAAATGAGAAAACTGCAAAAGGGAAAAAAGGGCTAGAAAGAATCAAAAGAGAAAAAAGAAGGCAACCAGGGTAAGGGAAGAGAAAAACAGAGGGGGGGGGGGACCAAGGGCAAGGAAAGAGAAAAAAAAAAAAGAGGGGGAAAAAAAAGAGGAAGAAATGAGGAAGATAAAAACAATAATGTAAAAACAAAAACAAAACTGTGGGGGATAGGACACAGCAGACAAGCTCTGTCAGGGCACAGACTGGGATGGAATTCCTGCTGGTCAAGATGGTGGGTGGAGGCAGGGGATGGCCACCCCTCTGTTTATTAAGAGGGTGTTGGGTGTAAGAGTAATAAAGGGAATATGGCATCTCTAGCCATCAGCCTCAAGTGTGGTTGCCCCATGCTGTCCTCATTAAGCAGAGCTTATTCTTAGGTCACTGTCTTGGTAAAAATCCCATATATATTCAAAATGGCCATGCACACCCCTTGCAAATATTCAAAATGGTTGCATCTGTAGGACAGCTGCTGGCAGTCCACAGATCTGTTTGTCTCCATCTTTGCTGTTTTCCCTTCTGGTTGTCAAGCACCAATGTACTCCTTACCCATGCAGTCCGTGGTGGGCATAGCCAATTTTTAGATTGGTAATGGAAAATACTCAAAATGGTTGTGTCTTCAGCATAGCCAGTAGTCCACTGTTCTGTTTGTCTCTTTACTCAGTTTCATTCAGCTTCTTCTACTAATTGAAATTTAATCTACTCCTTTATCCTTCCCTTCAAAGCTCAGGCTTCCAGGATGGTCTTCTGTATTGGTTTCAATTGGTTTTTCATTGCTTTGTTGCAGAGGGTCTGTGTAGGTTTTCTGCCTATTCTGCCATCTTGCCTGAACCTCCTGGAGAAATGTTTTTAATCTATCTGAGAATTAGATTCATTCTCTGTAAACATTGGAATAAGGTCTTTCTCATGAGAGGGAATAAGTTCTTTCTTTTACATCTGTACCTGATACACAGCACATGATGATAGTAAAAATATTGAAAAGAAATTTACTTCCCCTCAAATGAGAATACAGGAATACTAAGATTAATTTATATATTATTAAATATATATTATATATATTTATATATTATTCCTTGATCTTCTCAGTATTTTCTTTAATCTGTCTCTAAATCCATAGATTGTACCCAAATACATTCTTTTGAATTCTTTATCAAAGAGTTCTAATTCTGCTTCTTCCTCAGGGATGTTTTCTGGGTTTGTATACTGATCCCTTGTTTCTACTACTGTATCTTTCTTTTTTCTGTGGACTGTAATGGTCTGTTGTGTCTGAGACATTGCAATGTTGTTTTTGATATATATATCTTGGCTTATTTTTTAATTGTGAAAAGAGAAAAAAGATTATAAAAATTAATCTTTACATGCTATCTACCCTTGGAAATCAAAATTAAAGAGTTTGCTTTTAATATTCTGAAGGCAAAGAACAGCATACTTTCAATCTACAAATGGCCAAATGCACATATATCCCTGTTTTTGCATGGGAATGTACACTGTCAACAGTAAAATCATTTTCATTTGCTTCTGTGCAGCCATTAATTCACAGCCTGTTTAAAATAGCACCATCTCTGATAGCTGTAATTAGTTTCATAACAACTCCTCCTGCTGCCACTTTGCAAATTGAGCTGCTAGTCCAACTTTTAAAGCAGACATGTTGCTAATTAGCACTGCCCAAAACCAAGTCCAATATGACCATAATGAATTCATGACAATTGAGGAACTGAGTTCATTTCTCCATTTGAATCTTGGAAGCAATCCATTTTAATCTGGATGCGAAGGTTGACTTTTGAAGGAATAATTGTACTTTGTTTTGGTCCATCTGGATTGGGCTATAAATATGCCTTCCAGGTTTTATAACATTAAGTTACAGAGACAGCACTCAATGTCAGAGTAATGTTCAAGAAGTCCTATATGGGTGATTAACTTGAGAACATTCATCAAATTGGTGCCCTGATCATAGGCAAAAAAAATGCATTTTTAAGGTAGAAGTTTTTTCTGGGTCTTGGTTTTGGTGAATGAGATGAATTCATTTAAAAAAAAAAAAGTTACAAGTGCTTTCTGTTCTCCCTTATAATTAAATGTAATAAAATAAGCACATTTTCCTTCTTTCTTTAACACATGCGTATTTTTCTATGCCAGGAATTACATAGAAGTATTAGAATAACAATAACAAAAAATCCCATGGTGGTCCCTGTGGTTTAGCCTATATACCAACTTTCTATGATTGGTTTGTCTATTATACTTTTGCATATGTTTTTGTAGGATTTTAAAACATGATTCAAAAGCATTTGAGGTTTGAGATTTCCATTTGTTACTATTTATGGTTTCAGTGTTCACATACCATTGATTTTTTCATCTCCCTCTCCAAATCTAAATGTCAATTGTAATCTAAATTAATTTGCACTTGGAAGTGACCACATGGTAACTTCAGTTCAAATAGAGAACATACATACAAAGCAGAGACAGTGACAGTTCTTCTTCTTCTTTTTTTTTAATGCATTTTATTGAAATATAATTTATGTACAGTGAAATACACAAAACTAAAGTGACATGGGTCAATGCATTGTTTTTGCAGTGTTCCCTCCCCTCCCCTCTCACCCCTGACAACTAACAAAAATAGTTTCCCTCCATATATAAACCTTTCCTTGATCCTACACAACAACAAACTAATACTATATTTGTCCTTCTGTGATTGACTTATTTCACTCAGCATAATGTCCTCCAAGTTCATCCATATTATGTAGTGTTTTGCAGACTCTAAATTATTGTTCAGTGCTGCATAACATTCCATTATGTGTATGTACCATAGTTTGGTCATCCACTCTTTCATTATAAATCTTAGAGATAAGTTCCTTCCCACATAAGTAATTATCAGCAAATATGAATTTGTTGCTGTCATTTTTGTTATGTATTTTTTTGTGGTGTTGATATTTTTGTTCTATATAATTTTCTATGCTGAACTTACTTTGTTTATGAATCATGTTATCACTTCCTTCATTGCTATTATTTTACTATTTGCTGAATATTTATGCTGGTCCTCTCTTTTGATGTGAAGGTTTCTCATTTTTCTTTGAGGTTACCCTGTGATTTATAGTTTTCTTCCCAAGTTCAGAATAGTCTGTACTATCTTGTAGTTGTCTTGACTTCCCTACTATCAAGAAGTTCTGTAATGACACAGTTTTTTCCCTCTTTTTGGTTTGTAGTTGTCCTCATTTGTCAATTGGTGTCTCTGCTTCCCTGTTTACAATCTTGTAGGTTTCTTTACTTTGGATACTTCCAAAGTTGGGTTGGTTTCTGGCTTATATCATCATGTGTGTTAATGGGCAGTTGTTTTCTGTTGTTGCTTCTCTGTCCAAAGGGCTCCCTTTAACATCTCTTGTAAGGTTGGTCTAGTTCTAAAAATCCCATTAATGTCTGCTTATCTGGAAATTTGCTAATTTCACCATCATATTTGCTGGGTACATAATTCTTAGCTAGAAATATTTCTCTTTCAGTGTTTCATATATACCATCCCATTGTCTTCTTGCCTGCATGGTTTCTGTTGAGAAATCCAAGCTTAGTCTTATTAGTTGCCCCTTGTAGTTAACTTTTTATTTTTCCCATTCTGCTTTCATGGTTCTTTCTTTGTCTTTGGTTTTTGTAAGTTTGATGATGATATGTATGGGTGATTTTCTTTTGGGGTCTATCCTGCTTGGAGTTCATTGGACTCCCTGAATGGATATATTCTCATCTTTCATCATACCAGGAAAATTCTTTTCCAACAAATCTTTGACAATTTTGTCTGTGGTTTTATTTGCCTCTTCCTGTTCTGGAATTCTGATTACACATAGGTTATTCCTTTTGATGATATCCCACATGAACCTTATGCTTTCTTCATTTTGTTTTGATCTTTTTTCTGATTTGTCCCTTTCCAAAGAAGTGTTCAGGTATTTGTCTTCAATCTCACTAATTATGTCTTCCATTGATTCAATTCTGCTCCTTTACCCATTCTATGTCTTATCTATTTCTAAAAACTTAGTATTAATCTTCTGAATTTCTGTGTGTAGATTTTGTATCATTTCTAATTTTTCATTTGTTTTGTCATTTTGTTCTTGAATTGTCTTTCAAAATTGTTCTAAGGTTTTTTCTGTGTTTTCCTTGATCTGTCCCTGAATTCATTGAAGATACCATAATATAATTAATTTGAATTCCTGATCAGGGAATTCCAATGTTGTGTCTTCCTCAGGGATGTGTTTTGGGTCTGTATCCTGGTGCCTTGTTTCTCCTGCTTTACCTTGCTTCTTCGTATGTACTGTGATGCTTCGTTGTCTCTGAGACCTTCTGACATTTTTTGTTTATATTTAATTGGTGACAGTATGTTGGAGTGACTTGCCTATGATTTTTGTATTCTTTGTTTTGTTTGTATATTATTTACACAAACAGGGTACTGGGCTGTGTTCCTCTATTCACTAGTTGACATCATTATACACTCACCACAAGTCTCCTTTTCTGTTGTCAGCCTCTCGTATGTCCCTGCTGACCTTGACAAACAGAGCCTATTCTTAGGTCCTGTTTTTGTTCAGGTTTTTCCACTAGCTGGTGCCTAATCCACTTTTGTATAGTTCCTTTCAAAACTCAGGTCTCCAGGATTATTTTCTGTAACTCTGTCAATTGATTATGCTTTTCTTTGTTGAAGAGGGTCTGTGTTTCTTGTCTGCCTATTCCTCCATCTTACTGGAAGTCCTAATCTGACTGTTGTTCTTGATTTATCTTCTTGATTTTTCTGACTTTCTTCTTCAGTCATCCTAAAGTCAGTTAGGCAATTGTAGAAACTGTTGGCACAATGGTTAAGAACTCAGCTGCTAATGGAAAGGACTGTGACTACAACTTGCCAGTTCCTCCACAGGAAGAAAGACCTGGTGATCTGCTCCCATAAAGATTACAGCCCAGGAAGCCCTACAAGAAATTTCTACTCTATCCTGTTTCTACTCTGTCCTCACCAGCACACAGGAACCCTTGTCATTTAGGAAAATGAATTTCAGAGGGATGGTACATAGATATTTTTTTCTTTAAAAATATAGCTGTTAGATCTGTCATAGAAAGAAAATTATGATGAATTCCCTATTGGTAACCATGTAAAAAATTCAATTTTGGTAAGCAAAAATATATTACTTTTTTGTAAAAGCAATGTAGATCAAAAGTTGCAGGATTTATTTTGTAACTGTATTACATCCTTTATTCGTTTTGTGTCAGAAACACATGGCACAGTGCCTAGAACAAAGAAGCCACTTGGTGAAGAGTTGTTAAATATATGAAAATAATGTGAATAAATGATAATAAAATATGTCTATTCAAATCTAGACAGGCAGCACACACAAGCACACCTACAGCCACCATGAAATGATATCATATACTCTCTTCAGAAAACAAGAAAGAAACTGGTGTATTAGTGTCAGAAGATTCCGGTTTGGGGCCATTTATTTAAATTTGATAAAGGAATGATTTGTAACATGCCACACAGCATGTAGGAGACAAATATTCTCTAAAGCATATAGTAAGGCTGGGTTTATAAGCCCACCAGAAATAAGATCAAATTATGTAATTAAGAGCAATATACATGCCTAAGGCAAATGAGATTGGAATGATGGAGTTTCCTTCAGTAGGAAAGTAATAATTACAATTGAGGAATATTTGAGTTTAACTCCATTAAGAAAGTATGAAATATTTAGCTTGGTTTAAATTTTTTCCTAATACCTCTTGGACACTCTGGACAGTGGGAAATCTAAAAATCCCAGAGAAAGTTTGGGTATAATTATTTTCTTTAGGACATTTTTCTAGCCCTACAGGATAAAGACAGCTACTAGGACAGAAAACAATGAACAGAGAAGGTAGAACAAAGAAAGAAAGAGAATTAATACCAAAGTGGGATACTCTTATAAAAGTTAGGCAAAAATGTTTTTCCTTTGACTAATGCAAGGGAGTGAGTTAGAACCTGAGCAAAATGTCCCCTATTTCCATCCCACTTGAATTAAATTTGTATCACTCTCTCAGATAAAAAGTTCACATTTTCATTGCTTCTAAGATTGTAACATGAGTGGCAGAGGTTTTTTATTTTATTTTAAAATTGTAATTATTATTTTTATAGTACAGTTTTAAAGGATGAAACCTTGACAGAACATCTAGATGTTCTGTGAGAACAAAGTCTATTCATTTAGTAAACAAGGTTTATAATTTACTAATGAATTTACTTACTGGTATCAGTTAAGCCACAGACAGGTGGTTAGTGGAATTATCTATCACATATCCTTAACCATTGAATATTAATGTTAGTGATGATTGATTGTTACATTTTACAATGTCTAGCAATAATTTTAAGTCTGGGTATCTTGAGGGAATCTCTAGGGTAAAATAAACAAATAAGTAAAAAAGTCAAGATATATTATTTATAACTTGAATAAGAATAACCATGAAGTAGACAAGAAGAAATCTTTTCCCAATTTTGGATTAAGGTTTGTGTTCTTTTCTACACTCAAACATTCCCCAAATTTTATTCTTACTTAACAAGAAATAAAGGATTAGGTAAGGATGTTCTGCTATTCCTCAATGGTGGTAACAAGGTTCTGTCTTCTCAAAGTGCTTCATTAGCAACTGCAATCTAAGCTTATGGCAGAGGGGTTTCATTGGTAGAATTTTTGACTTCTATATAGGAGACCAGGGTTCAATTCCTGGTTGATGAATCTCATGAACAACCACTAACAGTCCATCAGTGGAGGCCTGTGTGTTGCTATGATCAAAAATAGTGAAGATTAAGACAGACTAGGAAGAACGTACAACATCTCCTAAATTAAAATTTACAGTACCAAAAATACCTCATGTTGACAAGGGCATAACTAAAGTATAAAAAGTGGACTGGGGATCTCATTCTTAACATCAGCCAATGAAAACTCTTTGGATCATAAGGTGTGATCTCACACCAATTGCTGAGGCCAGGCAGTATTTTGTCCTATTAATGGTCCCAGACTTCAGTTGCCCTATATCCAGGGTAAAGCTAAAGAATATAAGGTTCATAATTTTCTATTTCCAGAGACTGGAAACCATTGGAAAAAAAGTCAATTAAACAATAATACAAAGGAAACACGTCACCTCCCTTTCCATTATCGTCACTGGCTTATGAAGCATTTGCCCTATGGAAATACTCATTTTTATAAATAAATTCCTCTGAAATTATTTGGTTGGCTTGACAATAATATCTTAGAAATATGGTCTAATGGGAGTAATTACATTTAGTTCACATTCTTTTAAAATAAGCTAATATATCTGAATATATTTTCTTCAGGTTAATTTATATGAGGTAAACCAAAATCCAGACCAGTTGTCCTCAAGTCAATTCTGATTAATGGGAATTCCATGTGGTTCAGGGTAGAACTGTGTTCCATAGACTTTTCAATATGGAACTGTGTTCCATAACCTTTTATTTCTTGTTAAGTAATCTTCTTTCTTAAGTAGCTCCTTAGTCCTTTCTTTCTAGGCACATCTGGGTAGATTTGAACCACCAACATTTCATTTAGTAGCCAAGTATGTTAAATATTTGCCACTCCCAGCACATAATGGAGAATATAAATCATCAATTAAACTAAAATTTGGGAGCTCTGGTAGCCTAGTGCCTAAGACACTTGACTCCTTGCCAAAAGTCTGGCAGTTCAAACCCACCAGCCACTCCTCAGAAGGAAGGTTGGGCAATCTACTTCCGTAGTGATACTGCTAGGAAACTCAAGAAGGTGTCACTGTGAGTGGGGTCCAGCTCATTGGAACATAACAACAACAACAACAAACTAAAATTTACAGTTCAAAAAGATATGTACATATTTAAAATACTTAGGTAAACAATTAAAAAAATATTTACATGATGACAAAGGCCTTTATCTGTGTCACAGTCATTAAAACCATTTTTTGTTGTATTTCCTAACCCAAATTTCAATGACATAGTGTCATTGCCTTTACTCATATATATTAAGCTAAAGATGTCTCACACAGAAACAAATGATAAAAATAGTTTTTCTTTCCAATATTGCTAAAAAAGGGGTTGCTGAAACTACAGGCCTATGGACAAATAATATGAGTGAATGAGGTAGCTCCCTTTATCATAATCACTATCATCACCAAGCCCTGGCAAATCTGCTGCAAGGAATATCTTTAAAGTGTTAAAGGGCAAAGATGTCACTTTGAAGACAAAAATGTGCCTAACCCAAGCCATGGTATTTTCAATAGCCATTTACACATGTGGAAGCTGGACAATGAATAAAGAAGATAGAAGAAGAGTTTATGTCTTTGAATTGTGGTGTTGGTGAAGAATACTGAAACTACCATGGTCTGTTGGAAGAATGAGCAAATCTTTCCTGGAAGAAGTGCAGCCAGAGAGCTCCTTGGAAACCAGAATAGCCACAGTTGGTCTCATCTAACTTGGTCATATTGTCAGAAGTCCCTGGAGAAGGTTATCATGGTTGGTAAAGTAGAGGGTCAACAAAATAGAGGAAGTCCCTCCACAAGACAAAGTGACACAGTGGCTGCAAGGATGGGCTCAGGCATGGGAAATAGTGTGTGAGACCAATCATTGCTTCATAGTTTTGTACATGGGGTCACTATGAATTGGAGATGATGACTTGAAGACACCTAACAACAGCATTATCACCACAATTCTCTATATGGAGAAAATTTTTCTTCTCTGCCATACTTGATAGTTCCCTTCCAATCCCTTATAAATGAATATTTAACAATAATTAAATCATTTCCTATGACGGTCAATTTTGTGTGTCAATTTGGCAAGCCTATGGCACCTAGTTGTTTGACTAAATACTAGTCTAGCTGCTGTCATGGAGTATTTATTTATACGTGATTAAAGAGGTTGGCCTTGGGTAGAGTAGAATATCCCCATGACATAATCTAATGCTATGTAACATAATCACCTTTCATAACATAATATAATATAATGTAGTCAATGGGTTGAGGTCATACCACTGTAAAGTAGATTCTAACCTATTCATTTTTGAGTTTTAAGAAGACAAGAATAGTCAAAAAGACACTTACATAAGAGAAGATGTTGGACTTCCAACGTTTTTTAAACATTTTTATCCACTGTCTCCCCATTTTTTTTTTTTTTTTTTTGGTTAGGTGGCATTGTGTTGGCTTTGACTCATAATGACTCTACTTACAACAGAATGAACACTGCTGGTCCTCACAATCCTTGCTATGCTTGAGCCCATCCTTGCAGCTACTGTGTCAATCCATCTCATTGAGGGTCTTCCCATTTTCCACTGACCTTCTATTGTACCAAGCATGGTATCCTTCTCCAAGGACTAGTCCCTTCTAACAACATGAATAAAGTACATGAGAAGAAGTGTGGCCATTCTTGCTTCTAAGGAGCATGCCAACTTCACTTCTTCTAGAACAGATTTATTCATTCTTCTGACAAGCCATGGTATTTTCAATATTTTGTGTCAACACCAACATTCAAAGGCATAAATCTTCTAGGTCTTTCTTACTCATTGTCCAGCTTTTACGTGCATATACAGCTATTGAAAATACCATGGATTGGGTAGGCACACTTTAGTCTTCAAAGTGATATCTTTGCTCTTTAACACTTTTGAGGTGTTTGCATCAGATTTGCCCAGTGCAATATGACATCTGATTTTTTGACTGATGCTTCCATTGGTGTTGATGAAATGAAATCCCTGAAAACTTCAATCTTTTCTCCATTTGTCGTGATGTTGCTTATTGGTAGAATTGTGAAGATTTTTGGTTTCTTTCTTACTATTTTTTTATTATTATTTTGGTGTAATCCCTAGTGAAGACTTAAGTTTTTGATCTTCATCAGTAAGTAATTCAACCCACTTAAACATTTATTTTCAACAAGGAAAAAAAAAAAAAAAAAGGTAACTTTTATTCTTATAATTTGGCCACTCAAAATGAAGAGTATGGCTTTAAGACTCTATTGCCATATCTGACCCCTCTAGCAGTTTAGAATTCCCACTGTAAACTCAGATTAACATGTGAACAAATCAAATTCATTTTTACCTCTAAATCAGCTATCATGTAAGTCTCTCCTTTTCGATAGTGTATCTTTTTATTTATTTATTTATTTATTTATTGTGATTTAGGTGAAAGTTTACAAAGCAAATTCACTTTCTATACATCAGCTCACGTACACTTTGTCTCGTGATATTGACTACAATATACCACAATGCAACAGCTCCTTTTCCACTTCTTCCCCATAGCTACCTGTTTCCTGTGCCCTTCCTTTCATGCACTCCCACCCCTGAGCTGTCTCCTGTGCATACACAGCCCTTCTATTTTTCCCATGATTGTTCTATCCAAGGAGTGTATCTACCTAATGTAAATGTTCATCCAGCTCATATGCCTGTTTATTGTTTCACTGGAAGCCATGGAGTGGGTTCAATTCCAGACCTGAAGGGCAGCTAGAGTCCATAGTCTCAGTGGTTCCATCAGGCTCTGTCAGACTAGCACACTTGGCCCTTTTTTATTTTTCTAAATGATGTTGAGTTTTGTTCCACATTGTTCTTCCACTCTCTCCAGGATCTCCTACATAGATTCGCCCTCTGAGTGTTGACAGTGGTAGCCTGGCACCATCTAGTTCTTCTGGTCTTATAGTCGTATAGGCTGAGGATCACATGGTGTACCAGTCACTTGGACTAATTGTTTCTATGAATCTTTGGTTTTCTTCATTCTTCTTTGCTCTGGACAACAAGAGACCCATTATTGAAAGTGATGGCCGCTTGCAAGCTTTTAAGATCCCAGTCACTATTCACCAAAGATGTGGAACAATGTTTTATGTAGTACATCAATTGAGCTTCATGTCCCTGTGACTATGGTCTTGAGCCTACATGTCCAACTACTTACTCCCTCTGGGTAGCTGGCTGTGGCCAAGAAGTGACTACAACTTTGTCCCTTGTCAGCTCTACTATATACCTTGATAGCATATCTTTATAATCACATGATCTGAGAGTTTGAATTAGTTTTTATTTATTGCTTATCCATCACTATAAAAAAAAACCCATGTCATTAAAGCTTTCTGTGCTTACCTCAAAGTATGCCTTATATGCATGTTTTCTTCTTTATTCCAAACACCATTTCCTGCAAGCATATTTCTGAAGTAAAGCAATATATTCTTATATGTAATCCACAATGCTTTCAATTTTTTTTTTTTTTTTTTTTGTGATCAAAGAGGCAGAAGACTGGTTTAGTGTTCAGGAGTATGGGCTTTAAGGAAGAATTGCCTGGATTTGTACATGTATTCACTCCCATAAGCTGTTGAAACTTGATCAAGTTAGTTAACAATTCTGTATCACAGTTTCTTAATTGATTAAAAGAGTATGATGATATTACCTTGTAGCATCAGTTGAGAGCTCACCCATGATGTCCACATATAGTACAGAAAACTGCCTGATGCACAGTATGCTTTAGAGATATTAGTGATGATATTTGTGTTAGACTTTGGGGGAAAAAATGGTCCTAAGCATTGCCTTCTTTTCTTCACAATCTGTCAAACTTCCTTAGTAAGCTTTCAAGACCTGTAAATTGGATCCACCTTAC
>NW_006921642.1:12082832-12083868 GCF_000298275.1 Orycteropus afer afer
TTAAATTTGTTAGTTTTAAGGCAAATCTTTTTTTGCTATATGCCAAAACTTGTTAGTATAATGCAACTAAATATGAGATTATAGCACTTGAGGGAAAATGACATATTAATAGGTACTTTCTTAGAATTTCAGAACAGGAAACATCTAAAATGCACACACACACACACACACACACAGTCATACACAAATGTAAAAGCACATCTACCATATCCCTGCACAGGAAGAATAATAAAACACAAATAAAATCATTTACAACATAATGTATTTATTAATTTACTGTGTGACATATATTTGTAATATTATTTTTTCCCCCTATTTGTTTGGTGGTAAACTTTTTAATTGCTTCTTCATATAACAGCTATTTGTGGTATCATGTTCTATACAGACAATAGAAATGAAATTCAGTCTTGAAAGAAAATGTTTTTATCCAGTTTATTTTTCAAATCTAACTGAACAACTTTAATGATGCTTTACTATGAAACTGATAAAGCAATTATATACATTTTCATGGAAGCAAGTTAATCAATTAAATTGTAAGAAAAAATAAGTAATGATGTAAAGCTTCTGGACATAAGTTTATGAAGGAAATGGGTCCCTTGGATAATACTATTTTATGGTTTCTTTATAAAATAAAGTTTAATACAGACTCCAGAATATGTAGATCATCAGAACAGAAGACAACTCAAAAGTAGAATTTATTATATATGAAAATTAATATAATAATGAAAGCATTATCACTAGCAATGGAAAATGGAATATAAAAAAACAATACCTTGAATTTTTTAATAAGTTACATTAGCCCTTTATTCTACATGATAATGTACAAAATTAATTGTATCTGAATTTAACATTTAATAGTCAAAGCTATTGAAAATTTATAAAGAAATATAAAACAAATATGAAAACCAAATGAATTACTATCAAGTAGATTTCATTTCATCATGACCCTGTAGAACAGAGCAGACTGCCACATCTTTCTTCTGTGGAGTAAATGGTAGGTTTGAACAGATGACCTTTTGGTTAGTAGCCAAGCAAC
>NW_006921642.1:12094843-12101014 GCF_000298275.1 Orycteropus afer afer
TGAATACAAGTTTCAATCTTTCTTAGTCCCTAAACTCCAATAAAATGTGAAAATATCTGTAATTTTAAAAATGAAAAGAAAAACCATGCAACTTTAAGTATAAATAAAACACAAGATAGGAAATAAAAGATTACAAATGATGTTAATACAATTTTTGATATGTCAAGTTGAGAGGTGACAGAAAAACAGCTGATAGTTGACATAAGAAGAGATATTTGGTGAAAATAGAGGAATTTTAGAAAAAGTGGTAGTTGGAGAGAAACTGTTAGTTGGCAGAGAATGCTCAAACATAAGTGGCAACTAAGGCCAAGTCAATCTGTAATTGCCTGTTAATATTTAAATATTATCAGATCCTAATGTCAAAATCCACCACTTATCTCTTAGTTTGTTGTACCCTTGTGGCTTGACTGGTACTACGATGCTAGAAGCTAAGCTACCAGTATTTCAAATCCAGCAGGATAACTTATGGTGGACAGGTTTCAGTAAAATTTCCAGACAAAGAATGTTCTTGGAAGAAGGTGATTTATTTCTGAAAAATTATAGTCAGTGAAAACTTTATGAGTAGCAGGTAAACATTGTTTTATATACTTCCAGAAGATGAACCCTTCAGGTTGAAAGGCATTCAGAATCAACTGAAGAACAAATGCCTCCCCAAAGTAGAGTCAGCTTTAAAGATGTGGATGGAGTAAAGCTTTTGGGACATTCATTTGCTGAAGTGGTATGACTCAAAATTGGAAGAAATAGCTGTAAATATCCATTAATAATTGGAATATACAAAGTATGAATCTAGGAAAATTGGATGCTCTCAAAAATGAAATGGAATACATAAATGCAAATATCCGAGACACTAGTAAACTGAAATTGATTTAGATTAGGCATTTAGACTTAGACTATCATATGGTCTACTATTCTGAGAATGACAAATTGAAGATGAATAAGATACCATGCACTTTGAAAAAGAACATTTCAAGATCTATCCTGACATATTATGCTGTGACTGATAGCACAATATTCATATACCTATAAGGAAGAACAGTTAATAAAACTTATTTAAATTTACTCACCAACCACTAATGCCAAAGATGAAGAAGCCGAACATTTTTACCAAACTCTTCAGACTAAGATTCATCAATTCAATGATAATTATAGTTAATTATAATGAGAAGTTTGGAAACAAAGATGAGGGTTAGTAGTTGGAAAATACAGCCTTGGTGCTAGAAGAGATACTGGAGATTGCATGAGAGAATTTTGCAAAACAATGACCTATTTATCGGAAATATCTTTTTTCAACAACAGAAATGGTGACTATAAACTTAGTCATCACCTGATGGAATACTCAGGAATCTAATTGACAGCATGTATGGGCAGAGAACATGGAGAAACTTGATATCATCAGTCAGAATGGCGTCAGGGGCCTACTGTAAAATAGCCCTTCAATTGCTCATACCCAAGTATAAGTTGAAGCTGAAGAAAATTAAAACAAGTCCACTAGAGCCAAAGTACAATGTAGATATGTTGTTGTTAAGTACTGTCATGTTGATTCTCAATCACAATGATCCTATCTGTAACAGAATGAAACACTGCCTGGTCCTGAGCCATCATCACATTACTTGCTATGCTTGACCCCATCCTAGAAGCCACTGTGTCAATCCATGTTTTTGAAGGTCTTTCTCTTTTTCCCTGTTTCTTTACTTTATTGATCATGATATCCTTCTCCAAGGACTGGTCCTTTCTAACATGACCAAAGTAGGTAAGACAAAGCCTACCCATTCTCCCTTCCAAGAATCATTGCATCTACACTTCTTCAGGCAGCCCATGGTCTTTTCAGAATTCTTCACACACACCATGATTCAAAGGTGTCAATTCTTCTTCAATCTTCCTTATTCATTGTCTAGCTTTCACATTCATATGAGGCAATTGAAAATATCATGGCTTGGGTTAGGTGTACCTTAGTCTTCAAAGTGACATTTTTGCTCCTTAACAATTTAAAGAGGTCTTTTGCAGCAGATTTGCTCCATACAATACTATGTCTGATTTCTTGACTGCTGCTTCCATAGGTGTTGATTGTGGATCCAAGTAAAATGAAATCTTTGGCAATTTCAATCTTTTCTCCATTTATCATGATGTTGCTTATTGGTCCAATTGTGATATTTAAGGTGGATATATACAACATGAATTTAGAGACCATCTCAAGACAGATTTGACACATTGAACACTAATGACCTAAGACCAAATTATTTGTGGGATGACAACAAGGATAGCTTATATGAAGAAAGCAAAAGGTCAATGAAAAGACAAGAAAAATGGATGTCAGAAGAGACTCTGAAACTTGCTTTTGAACATAGAGCAGCTAAAGTGAATGGATGAAATGATGAAGTAAAAACCTGAACCTAAGATTTCAAAGGACATCCCTAAAAGAGAAAGTAAGATATTATCATGAAATGTGCAAAGACCTGGAATTAAAAAACCAAAAGGAAAGAACATGCTTGGCATTTCTCAACATGAAAGAAATGAAGAAAAAATACAAGCTTCAAGTTGCAAATTGAACGATTCGATGGACAAAATATTGAAGAATGCAGTAAACATCAAAAGAAGATAGAATGAAGACACACTGTACCAAAGAGAATTGGCTGACATTCAGTCATTTCAGAGGCTATCATATGATTGAGAACTGATGGTACTGAAGGAAGAGATCCAAGCTATACTGAAGGCATTGTTGAAAAATAAGACTCCAGGAATTGATGGAGTATCAATTGACATATTTCCACTAAAGGAGACAATGCTGGAAGAGGTCACTCATCTATGCCAAGAAATGTAGAAGACAGCTATCTGACCAAATGACTGGAAGAGACTCTATTTGTGTTCATTCCAAAGAATGGGGACATTAGTGAATAATACCGCATGTAAGTAAAATTTTGCTGAAGATAATCCAAAAACAGTTGCAGCAATATATCCACAGAGAAATAATAAAAATTCAAGATGAATTCAGAAAAGGACATAGATTGAGTGATATCATTGTTGATGTCATATGGATCCTGGCTGAAAACAGAATACCAGAAAGATGTTTACTTACGTTTTATTGACTATGCAAGGACATTTGATTGTGTGGGTCATCATAATAAAGTATGAATACCATTGTAAAAAATGAAAATTTCAAAACACTTGATTGTACTCTTGTAGAACCTGAAAAGAACTAGATTGTACTGCATGATTTAAACTCAGGAAAGCTGTGTGTCAGAGTCATATCCTTTTACCATATTTATTCAATCTGTAAGAAGAACAAATAATACTGAGAAGCTGAATTACTTAAAGAAAATTGCAACACCAAGACTGGAGGAAGACTCATTAAAAATGGCAATATGTAGATGAAACTAACTTGGTTGCGGAAAGGAGCTCGGGCGGTACAGTGGTTAAGGCATTTTGCTGCTAACCAGAAGGTTAGTGGTTCAAATCCATCAGGTGCTCTGTGGAAGAAAGATGGAGCAGTCTGCTTCCATAAAGATTGACAGCCTTGGAAACCCAATGGGAGTCACTAACAGTGGGAATCTACTCAATGGTAGGAGTTTTTGTTGCTGAAAGCAAATAGTACTTAAAATACTTACTGTTAAATATCCAAGACCACAGTTTTCAGGACTGATTACAACTCAACATAAAGAGAACAAAAATACTTACAGTCCAACCAATAAGCACCATCATGATAAATGGAGAAAATACTGAAGTTTTCAAGGATTTTATTTTACTTGGATCCACAATCAAACCCATGGAAGCAGCAGTTAATAAACTGAATGACATATTTTATTGTACAAATCTGCTGCAAAAATGTTGAAAAGCAAGGTGTGCCTGACCCAAGTCATGGTATTTTAAAATGTCTCTTGTGCTTGTAAAAGCTGGACAATGAATAAGGAAGACTGAAGAAGGTCTGATGCATTTGAATTACAGCAATGATGAAATATCACTGTATATACAATAGACTGCCAGAAGAACAAACAAATCTGTTTTGAAAGGAGTATAGCCAGAATGCTCCTTAGAAGAGAGGGTGGTGAGACTTTGTTTTATTTATTTTGGACATGTTATCAGAAAGGATCAGTCCATGGAGAAAGACACCATGCTTGGTAAATTAGAGGCTCAGCCAAAAAAAAAGAAAAGAAAACCTTCAGAGAGATGGACTGACACAGAGGCTGCAACAATGGGCTCAAACTAGTAACAATTGTGAGAATTGTCTGGGACCAGGCAGTGTTTCATTCTAACTCATGGACACCCATCAACAATAAAGTCAAGATAAATTAACTATTTTTTTTTTTTTTAAGTTAACAATGTCTACAGAACAATATTGTTTTCTCATAATGGCATTACAAAATACAAATAGTATGTGTGAAGTTTGTTTTCATGAACATATATTGATCAAAAAAACTTACATACTCAAGGAGAATAGATATTAAAAGATGTCTGTCTTTCTTTGTGTAGACAACCACCATTCTCTCTTTCTCTCTGTATATATATATATATATATATATATATATATATATATATATATATATAAACTTCATGTGTTATTTCAAATTAGAACTAAAAGTAAGTTCTCCAAATTAAATTCTACCAATATTTCTTACTTATCTGATAATATTTAAAGTAAATATATATTCCTTTAGCACTCTGAGATAATTCATGGAAATAAATAAAATAGATAGGCTGCATTATTTACCACACAAATAAAATCCTGTCTGAGACATAAAAAAGCAGGGGTGATTAAAATTGACTTTAATATAATGACATCAAACAATTCTGGTTATACAGTATTTTTAATATGCATCACTGAAAACAATATAAACTGTGTTTTGCCTTTTTGAATAATAAATAGACCATAAAGAAAGATTAAAACAAGCCATGTGTCTAAATATCAACAGTAAACATTAGACTCATGAAGTACAGTAAGTCACTGGATGACTTAAACTGTTAAGTCTTCCACTAGTCAAAAGTTGGTGGTGTGAACTAGTCAAAAATCTGGCCATGGGAACGCTCACAGAGCACCTCGGAAGTGGTCTGGTCATTTAGTTGTGAAAGCTCAAACACCCTATAGACCAGTTCTACTCTTCACATATGGGGTCGCCATGATTTGAAAGTGACTGGATGGAAAATAACAATAGAACATAGAGTAACTGCCATCTTTATCAAAATACTATCAAGTACAGCACCACATCAGTCTTAGATAACAGCTTGGGCTCTTAATTTATTTCATAGGAGAGAAAGATGCCCCGAATGACATCTGAATATCTTGTCCTCCTTCAGGTCAAGGACCTGGACAGATAAGAGGATATTTGACTCTCATTATTATCAGATAATGTTTAATAATTTCCTCTGAGTCCATATATCCTTTGTTGTTTTGTTTTTTTGTTTATTTTGTTTTACCCTGAAGGAATAGGTTGGTTTCAAAAGCTGTCATAATTTTGTTTCTGCTTTGGTCTCAAGAGGAGAAATGTCCTCATCATATCCAAACTTGTTTCCTTAGCATCAGATGGATGGCAGCAATAACCAAGGAAATTTACCCCAGGGCTCCTTCTGGGAACTTCCACAAAGAAATTTCTAAAAACAACATGTTACACAAAGACATGTTCAAACCTAGTTGTAGATAAAAGAGAGAGCCCATCATCTCTCTCTCCCACATAGGAAAGATACACAACTTTCATATTATGCCAAAAATTAACAGTGAAAAAGTAGAACACCATTTGGTATAAAAATGACATGAAAGCTCTTAACGGTGAAATACATTAAGTCATTGGGCTGCTAGGCAAAGGTTGGCAGTTCAAACCCACCAGCCTTTCCACAGGAGAAAGATGAGGCAATCTATTTCTATAAAGATTTACAGTATTGGACATCCTATGGGGGTCACTATGAGTCAAAATTAAAATGGCAATGGGTTTTTACCACTTCTAACATACCTTATGTGATTTTTACCACACACATGGATCTAGCATGTTACAGAAAATTATGTTTATTGCTTGGCTATGTTCAAAAAACTACTTTTGTTTCCAGTCCATCCTCTAAAAGCCTAGTAGATTTTTTGGCCTGAAAGATTTTGGTGACATCTTTTTCCTTAAGCAGATCTTTCTGTGTTCTTAGAAAAAATCAATTGTATAAACAATGCATAGCTATAAATTATATATATATATATAT
>NW_006921642.1:12101217-12106102 GCF_000298275.1 Orycteropus afer afer
CAACAAAGATTATTGCAACTGAAATTATAATTTTATTGTGCTTGCTCACAAATATCTTTAATCATATAATCATTAATCATAACTTGATATTTTATAGAATATTTTAGTTTAAAAGCAATGTGACAGTTACAATGTATTATGTTTTTATAACTTAATTGGTTTGAAGTATGTTTTTATTTTCTTTTAGAAATTCTTATTCAAAACAGGTATGAGTTCAATTGTGGCCTCCTTCATTGTACCTTAAATTCCAGTTTCACAATATCTGCTTATTTAGTTGCCTCATGAAGCCAAGAAAAATACTTGAAGGAAGTTTCATACATCTTATACAGCTTAATTTAGCTCATAAGAATGAATGTCAAGGAGACCTAGTGAATCAACTTTGCTTCCCACTTGAGAGATCTCTCTTAGACCCTGGAGATTTATGTGGGACAGGTTATTATACTTCACTTACTAATAAGAACTCATTCCCTTGGCAACCTGCATACTTAGTTCCCACCATACTAGCATTCCTGAATGCCCCCACTCCCCTTAAATGATTTATTTCCCTACTGCTGCATGTTACACACTTTAAGACAACACATTAATCCATAACTTTCTACCCTAGACAGCAGACACCACCATTCCTCTTGATAACCACCTCTGACTATTACAAAGAAAGCATTCCAGATTTAGGCTACAATCAAGAAATTGTGGGAGATGACGTATCTTGCACAGTCTCAAGACTTAGATTTAGGCAAACTGCCAGGTGAGAGCAAAAGCCACAGCTGAAAATCTTCTTTGAAAATGTCCTATGCTGTGGCTTTAATGTTTAGTTTTGTCTACTATATACTCAGCCTTCTTGATATTAAATAGTAAGTACAAGACCAAATGCATATTATAGAGCTTCATCTCTTCTAATGATTTTTTCCTTCCCTTCTCCCCTTGTGTAGTCTAACGTCAATCCAGTAGGTATTTGATCACTCCTCTTCTTCCCATATCCATTTCAATTTTAGAGTAAAACCTTACACTAAAAACTTAAGATCCGTTTTCTGACTTCCTATATTAATTTGGGATAAATAAACAAATCACTTTCAATAATTCCCAGGGTAAGAAAAAAATGTAATTGTTGTCAGCTTTAAGGAAACCAGCTTTAGTCAATGCTCAAAATTCTCCTATGTTAAAAATAATGTTACATATATATATACCCCAGAATCCTATCATTACCTAGAATATCAACTATTATATTTAAGGTGGCAGGAAATCCTTATTAAGCAGAGATTTTTATGTGGCTGTACGAATAAATGATATTAAAAGAGAAAATAATTTTTACCTCTAAGCTTTATTCTCATCCTTGGCATATGCAATGAATAAAAGTATGTCTGCCATAATACATTTATTTCCTTCTATTGTCATATTTCTATGTGATTTTCAGAATTCTGCAATGAGACTCAGTGCTTCCCTCTTTTATTTTTTCTTTCTAGATCTTTTTTTTTTTTTTTTAAGTATAAAGTTATAATAAATAGCCAAACTGCTGTTCACCATCCCTTTAGATTCTATTCCTCTGACTAGAGACAACCACTATTCTGAAATTCTTCTGAATCTATTTCTTGCATGTCTTGAGGTTTTTAATTTTTGTCTGGGCAGTACATGTGTATACACACACACACACACACACACACAAAATAAATATAGATATTGTTGTTAGTCATCAATTCCAACTCATAGTGACCATATAGGATCGAGTAGAACTGCAGAATGACTTGCTATAAGTTTATGGGAGTAGATTCCTAGTCTTTCCTTCTACAGAGCCAGTGGGTGGATTTTAATCAATGACCTTTCAGTTAGCAGCTGAATACTTAACCATTGGGCTACTGGGTCCCATATACATACAACTTAAATAAATGGTGTTTCCACTTTATATGTATTATGCTACAACTTACTGTTCTTCATGCAACTTCATGCAACTGCAATTTAGAAAATAAACATTTATATTTCAGTTCGTTCATTTTAATCATTGAATAAGTGGTTCCAATGTATGCTTTTGTAATCATTATAAATAAAATTGATGTAAATAATTGTCTAAAACTAAAGTCCTAAAAAGTTAGGGGTCCCTTGTTTTGTAGCATTAAGAGTGGTTTATTAAGAATCTAGAACCTGACTTCCAAGTTTAAATAATGTAAGTCTCTAATGTAATTCAATTACTTGAAATATTCAAATAACATAGATCGATGAGCTTACCATTAACCCTTGATGGCTTGAGAAGAATAAGATCCATCATTTACCTAAAATGTGTCATAGTAGACCAGAAGAGATTTCCTTTCTGACTACACATATCCTAATTTATCACTAAGCAAGAAATGTGGAAGCTTTCTTCATAGTTCAGGGCTAGGCCGATAATTGGTTTAGAAGTTATTTGTAAGGCTCTGTAAAATATTCATTGATTTATTATCATTACACTTTTTTGGAGGAGCTCAGGTAGCATAGTGCCTAAGGCACTTGACTGCTCACCAGAAGGCTGGCGGTTCAAACCCACCAGCCACTCCTCGGAAGGCAGGTTGGGCAATCCTACTTCCGTAGTGATAACTGCCTCAGAAACCCAAGGAGGGGTCGCTATGAGTCGGGGCCAACTCCAGGGCAAAAAACAACAACAACACTTTTTTGGTGTGTAATTCAATTTACTTAATTCTCAACTGGACTGTGGTAGCACTTCACACTTTGCTGTGGTCATTCTGGATGTTTTATAAGACTAAAGCAGCTTGTACAGAACCAAAATGTCATGTAAACAGTGAAATAAAATGAAACATAGTTTACACCTTGTAACTGATAAATTTTAACTTGAATAGTTGTCTGTGCATAGTTACTGGATTTTCTTGAATTCTACAGGTTGACTATGTTTATAATTAAATTTCCATTGAAAAATCACATACATGAACAAACATGCAAACAAGGAAACACCCTGAGCTCCCACTCACAGCATGACATCAGAAAAACAAGCTAAGTAAAAGGCTTGTATCATTGACTGTGTGTTTCCATTTTTTGCCATTTCTACTCATTGGAAAACTTACAAAAGCCTATGAGAAATTGAATATAATCATTAACTGATTTTCTTTCTAAATATGTAGACATTCCTCATATTTTACCTCTATGTTAGATGGAATGATGAAATAGCAATATTCTTGAAACTTTTAAAGTGTAGCTTGAAGCACTATCTGTCTTAACTATTTATTATTTGAATGATACTAAACGCAAATTTTTAACAAGCTGTTTAATAATGATCTCTCACCAGCCTCTCGTCCTCATTCATTCTATCAACTGACTTATCATCAACATGCTGCCAAGGCCTAAGGTAAAGTCATTTTTGACTCTTTTCTTTCATCATCATCCTCCAGTGGATGTCCACCTGAGTACTGCTATTTTTACCTCCAAAATATATTCTGAAACTGCTCATTTTCCTCACCACTGTTGCTAAAGTGCTGTCCCAAACCACAGTCACCTTTTGCTTAGATGACTAAATTGCTTCTGATGTCACTCTTTCCTTCCATTCTCCTACTCTCCCCTAGCCCCTAAAAAAATCAAGAACATGAGATTTTAAAATATTTAACCATCTTAACCCTCTTCAGAAAATGTCCCAACAGTTTCCCTCTACGATTAGAATTAAAATTCAATCATGTTAACGTGGTCCAAGTGGTTAGAAGCCTGCCTTTGTCTCTATTTCCAACATTATGTTCTGCTCCTTTCCCTCTTTCTTGTTAAGGTCCAGTCAAAGTGGAGGGTTTCTGTTGAGCCCTTCAACTTGACATCTTGTCCTCTCAAGCGGCCATTTCATTTTATTTCCTCTCTGTCTATAATTATCTGAATAAAGAAAAGTTCGTATTGTTCTCTAATTTCATTCAAATGTGAGCTGAAAAGTTAGAGAATTCTCTATCATTCAATCTGCTCTGATACTTTCACATCTCTCTGCTTTATTTTCTCCATAACACTCTGACACCGAAAACTATTGTTATTTGTTTATTTATGCATTATGTCTTCCCCATTAATCTTGATGTGCACAATTGTCTTATGCATTCCACTTAGCATTGTGCCTCCAGGACGAGATTATAGTAAACATTTAAATATTGTTGAGTGAATGAATTTCTGAGTCGTAGTATCTTCATTTGTAAAATGTGGTATAAAGCCCTGTCCATGACAGAAGTATTTGTGAGGATTAGCATTAACTCTGAAGTTCCTAATGTCAAGAGAAATGTTACATAAAATCTAAGTATTACTTATTTTTCAAGTTCTACACTCACCTTTAAACTTTATTGCTATTTCAAGTCTTATTTTCAACTTTTTTCTTTCTTTGAGATGCAATATATCTTTTACAGATAATAAAAAAGAATATACAATCAGCTATAAGTACAGCTGTACCTTCAGTCCACTTTTCCAAAGATGAAAGAACTATGGAGGCACAGGGATGTTTAATTATGTTGTTGTTGTTAAGTGCCATCAAGTCATCTCTGACTCACAGTGACCTTATGCACAGCAGAATGAAAAACCACCCGGTCTTGAGACAGCTCCAGGATTCTTGCTACACTTAAGCCCATCGCTCCCACCAACATTCAATTCACCTTGTTGAGGGCCTTTTCCTCTTTCAGAGACCCTCCACCTTACCAAGCATGACATCCTTCTCTAGAGAATGGTCCCTTCTGACAACATGACCAAAGTATGTGAGATGAAGTCTGGCCATTTGCACCTCCAAGGAGCATTCTGGCTGCACTTCCTCCAGGACAGATCTTTTAGTTCCTTTAGCAGTCCATAGTACTTTCAGCATTCTTCACCAACACCACAGCTCAAAAGCATCAACTCTTCTTCAGACCTTCTTATTCATTGTCCAGTTCTCACATGCATATGAGGCTATTGAAAATAC
>NW_006921642.1:12107396-12111749 GCF_000298275.1 Orycteropus afer afer
TTGACTGATAACCAGAAGGCTGGCAGTTGAAACCCACCAGCCACTCTGTGGAAGGAAGATTAGGCAATCTCCTTCAGTAAAGATTTACCACCTAAAACATACAAAGGGGGGTAGCTGTGAATTGGAATTGATCCGATGACAGTGAGTTTGGTTTGGTTTTGCTTTTAAGTCTAGTACATTGGGAAGCTGCAGCTATAACTCATGTCCCAAGTTTCTTGGTGCCTAGTTCATCAAATTTTCCCACCATTCCAAATAATCCCTGAGTTGCTTTTGATCTTTTCCTTCTTTTCTTCTCTCGATTCCCAATCATCCTCTCCTAATTCAATGTAATTTGATTACTTAGCCAATGACTTACTATAAAATCTTTTTCCCTTATTCCCATTGGTCTACCTATTACTACTATTTGATTGGTAGGACCATTGTCTTCTTCTAGTACCTTTTGTTTTAAATAATCTTATTTTGTTTTTAATATTTTGAGAGACTCCTATATTTGTTGTACATTTTCTTTCTTTGCCCTCATGCATTATTAAAGATCCAAGGACTGGGAGATCTTATTCAAATAATAGTCTTCTCATGTTGCTAGTTATATGCTATTGATAAGTGGCTTAATCATTTTTCAAAATCTAAATCAAGGAGTTCCAGTAAGATGGTGGAATAGACAGAAAGACTGCACAGACCCTCTTCAACAAAGAAAGGGGGAATCAATTAACATAGATACAGAAGATAATCCTGGACTCCTGAGACTTGAAGAGAAGTATATAGAAGTGCACTAAATTCCTACTAGCAGTAGAATTTGCATGAAAACACCAAAAAAGGAAACATATGGTCTGGCAGTGATCCTGATATCACAGACAGCTTGGATATTGCCAAGTGGTGGTAGGACCTAAGAATTAATCCATAAAAAAGTCAGGGACTGCACAGAGGATTGCTTTGGTGGCTGGGGAATAAAAGGGGAAGTAGTGAAGAGGAAGGCAGGCTGACCTGTGGAATTTTGTCTGTCTGGAGAGCACAGCCATTTTAAATGATTACAAGTGGCTTGATCATTTTGGATATTTAAAGTAACAGCATTCTGCCAGATTCCAGGAACTTAAAAACAGGCTCCACTTGTCAGGAACCCCAAGGACATTCCAGACCTGGACAACTGGAAAGGTGTGACATTCCCCTTGTTACTCTTATTCCCCATACCCTCTTGGTGAGCAGAGGTGCAGCAGTCCCTCACTATCACCCACTTTCTGGGCTGGCAGGAATTCCATCCCAGTCTGTGTGCTCAGATGGATATTGGGTGCCCTGCCCTGCCCTGCCCTGACTTATTTTTCTTTTTTCTGTTTTCAGTTTGTTTGTATTTGTCTGTTTTAAAACTAATATTATTATTATTATTATTATTATTATTATTATTATTGTCCTTTTTACTATTATTCTTTATTATTCCCCTCCTAGGTTCTAGTTTTCAGCTTTTTTTTTTATTTCCCTGTCCCTGGCTGCATTTTTTCCCCCCCTTTCTCATGGTGAACTCTGTTCCTTCTTCCTTGTTTTTCTTTTCACATTTTTCTCTTCATTATTCTCCTTTGCTACCTTTTTTCTCTTATTGCCCTCTCCCCAGATACTGCATTTTTTCCACTTCTTTCTTTTTTTTGATTTGTTCCTTGTGATTACATGATGTGTTTTTTGTCCATTTGCTTTAACTTTTTGATAGTTATTCAAGTGTTATTTTTGTCTAACGGAGTAAAAGACAGCAACAGTCTCCATATGACACAACTACACCCACACAGTCTGCAGACTCACTTATTGAGTGGGAGCCACCACTTCCTTCTCCACCAGTGGGCCAATGATAAACAACCACCAAGAAGATCCTGACTCACTCTTGGCTGCTCTTCACAAACAGTTAACAGGGATCTGATACAACAACACCACGATGTCACAGAGATAACAGGCAATCACAGTCCACACAAAGAAGCAAGATATAGTGGTATAAACAAGGGAGCAAGATACAGACCCAGAACACTTCCCTGAGGAAGAGGCAGCATTGGAACTCTCCGATAAGGAATTCAAAAGAATCATATTTACGTATCTTCAAAGGATTAGAGATAGACAAAGGAATACACAGGTAAAAATGTAAAAGAATTTTGGAAGAAAATACAAGAACAAAATGACAAAATAAATGAAAAATTAGAAATGATTCTAAATCTACAGATAGAAATCCAGAAGATTAATACTAAATTGTCAGAATTAAATAACACAATGAAAGGACAAAGAAGCAGAATTGATGCAATGGAGGAGAGAATTAATGAGATGGAAGATAAATATCTGAATACTTCTTTGGAAAGGGATCAATCAGAACAAAGATCAAAAAAATGAAGAAAGCCTAAGGTTCATGTGGGATACCATCAAAAGGATTAATTTACAAGTCACTGGAATTCCAGAACAGGAAGAGAATAATAAAACAATTGAGAAAATTGTCCAAGATTTGTTGGAG
This sequence comes from Orycteropus afer afer, assembly GCF_000298275.1. Lineage (NCBI taxonomy): Eukaryota > Metazoa > Chordata > Mammalia > Tubulidentata > Orycteropodidae > Orycteropus > Orycteropus afer. The sequence goes on from NW_006921642.1 coordinate 12,109,870, forward strand.
GAGAATTTCCCTGATATGATGAAAGATGAGAATATATTCACTCAGAAAACCCAATGAACACCAAACAGAATAGACCCCAAAAGAAAATCACTAAGACATAACATCATCAATCACATCAAAACCAAAGACAAAGACAGAATCCTGAAAGCAGCATGGGAAAAACAAAAAGTTACTTACAAATGACAACCAGTAAGAATAAGCTCAGATTTCTCAGTAGAAACCATGCAAGCGAGAAGGCAATGGGATGGTATATATAAAACACTGAAAGAGAAAAATGTTTAACCAAGAATTAAATACCTGGAAAAATTGTCCCTCCCTCAAATATGATGGTGAAATTAGGAGATTTCCAGATAAGCAGAAACTAAGGGAATTTGTTAAAACTACACCAACATTATAAGAGATACCAAAGGGAGTCCTTTGAACAGAGAACCAAAAATAGCAAATAACAACTGACCATTAATACAAAAGACACAAGATGACATAACCCCGAAACCACTGCTATGGACATATCCAAAGTAAAATTAACTTATAACATTGTAAACAGGGAACCAGAGACATCAATTGGCAAGTGAGGACAACTACAAACAAAAAGAAGGAAAATACTGTGTAGCTACAGAACTTCAAAACAGTGAGGAAGTCAAGAGAGTTGAAAGAAAGAATGGACTGTCCTAATCTCTGGGAGAAAATGATAAGTCACAGGATAACCTAAAAGAAAAAGGATAAATCTTCACATCACAATAAAAAAAAGGACAAGCACAAATTTTCAGCAAATACTAAAACAACAGCGACAAATGAAATGATAACATGATTCATAAATATAATGAGCTCAGCACAGAAAATAATATGGAACAAACAAAGCAGGGACACCATGAAAAAAAACATAACAAAATGACAGTAATAATTCATACTTGTCAATATTTACACTGGATGTTAATGGATTAAATGCACCACTCAAGAGACGGAGAGTTGCAGATTGGATAAGAAAACAAAAACCATCAAATGTTGTCTACAAGAGACACACCTTAGAGACAAAGACAAAAACAGACAAAAAATCAAAGGTTGGAAGAAGATATATCAAACAAATGACAACTGTAAAAGAGTAGGAGTGGCAATATCAATTTCTGAGCAAATTGACTTTAAGATAAAAACCACCATACAAGACAAGGAGGGACATTAAAAAATGATTAAAGGTTGAAATGAACATGAAGATATAACCATAATAAATATGTATGGACCCAAAGAAAGACCCATAAAATACATAAATCAGACTTTAAAAGAGTTAAAAAGTAAAATAGATGACTCCTCAGTTAAAGTGAGAGACTTTAATACACCACTTTGAGTGAAAGATAGAACTGGAAAGAAACTCAACAAAGACACAGAAGAGCTGAACAATACAATCCACCAACTTGACCTTATAGACATCTACAGAGCACTTCACCCAACAACAGCACAATGTACATTCTCTTCCAGTGCACATGAAACATTTTCCATGATAGACCATATTTTAGGCCATTAAGCAAACCTTCATAAATTTAAAAACATTGAAATACTGCAAAGAGTGTTCTCAGATCATAATGCTATTAAATTAGAAATCAACAATAGGAAGATCAATGGAAAAAGAGCAAATACATGGAAACTGAACAGCACCCACCTTAAGAAAGACTGGGTAAGAGAAGAAATAAAAATTGAAATTAAAAATTTCCTCGAATCAAACAAGAGTGAAAACACAACATATCAAAATCTTTGGGACACAGCAAAAACAGTGATCAGAGGCCAATTTATAACAATAAATGCAAACATCAAAAAGAAGAAAGAGCCAACATCAACACTTTAAACCAACATCTCCAACAATTAGAAAAAGAACAGCAAGAAAAGCCCAC
>NW_006921642.1:12112430-12113662 GCF_000298275.1 Orycteropus afer afer
AAAAGAAATAAGGAAATTAATACCATTTCCAGTAGCTACCAGAAAAATAAAATACTTGGGAATAAATTTTACAAGGGACTCACAAGACCTGTACAAAGAAACCTATAAAAAAACTACTTTAAGAAACCACAAGATATCTACATAAATGGAAGAACATCTCATGCTCATGGATAAGAAGATTGAATATTGGGAAAATATTATTTCTACCCATAGAAATCTATACATTCAATGCAATCCCAATCCAGATCATATCAACATTTTTTAAGGAAATGGAAAAACCAATCACTAACTTTATATGGAAAAGAAAGAGACCTCAGAAAAGCAAAGCACTATTGAAGAAGAACAAAGTAGGAGGTCTCACACTGCCGGATCTCAAAACCTATTATACAACCACAGTAGTTAAAACTGCTTAACATTGGTTTACTGACAGACACATAAACCAATGGAATAAAAATGAGAACCCAAAATTAGATCCATTGACGTATGATCAGCTGATCTTTGATAAAGAGTTGAAATCCATTAAATGGGGAAGAGAATGTGTATTTAATAAGTGGTGGTGGCAAAACTGGATATCCATTTGCAGAAAAATGAAACAAGATCTACACCCCACACCATACAAAAAAACTAACTCCAGATGGATCAAAGACTTAAATGGGAAACCTAAAACTATAAAGTTCCTCAAGGAAATACTAGGGGCAAATTTAGGGGTCCTAATACATGGCATAAATAGACTACCAAGCATAACCCAAAATGCACAAACAGCAGAAGAGAAACTAGATGAATGAGACCTTCTAAAAATTAATTTTTTATGTACTTCCAAAGACTTCTCTAAAAGAGTCAAAAGAGAACCTACAGATTGGGAAAAAAATTTTGGCAATGACAAATCTGACAAGGGACTTATCTCTAGAATTTATATAAAACTCCAACATTTCAATTTAAAAAAATCCAATTAAAAATGGGCAGAAGACATGAATAGACACTTCACCAAGGAGGATATTCATGGGGTCAACATATATATGAAGAAATGCTCATGATCATTAACCATTAGAGAGATGGAAATCAAAACAACAATGAGATGCCATCTTGCCTCAGCACTAGTAGCAAAGTTCAACAAGACAGAAAATAACAAATGCTGGCGAGGTTGTGGAGAGATTGGGACTCTCATACACTCCTGGTGGGACTGTAAAATGGTACAACCACTGTGGAAAGCAGTAGGGTGATTCCTTAAGAAG
>NW_006921642.1:12114983-12128781 GCF_000298275.1 Orycteropus afer afer
TGTATGGAAAGTGAATTTGCTCTGTAAACTTTCACCCAAATCATTATATATATATATATATATATATATATATATATATATAGTGTTGTATCCCGTCACTTTACTGCTCACAGCCATTTGATGGTTTGTCACCCATAGTAAAGGACAAAATCATTACCATAATTTACAAAACTCTGTGTAATCTGGTCTCATATGATCCACGGTAACCTTCTCCCTTATCACCTTTCCTTGCTTATTTTGTTTCAACCATACCACCTTTACCTGCCATTCTATCAACACACCAGACACATCTCTGTCTTAGATCATTAGTAACTACATTTTTTCACTATACCTATAATGCTCTTCCAAAAAAGTTTTCCTTGTCTTATGTCCAGTTTCTATGACCCCTTTCTAATATCTGCTGGAAAAATCATCTTTTTAGTATGGCTTATCCTAACAGCCATTTCACAAATATCACCCCTTTCCAGAACTCCCTACCCTTATTTTTTCTTGGTTCTTTTTCTTCATTGTAGACATCAAGATCTCCAATACTAGATATGACACATATTTTTGTTATTTTCTGCTTCTTCCACTGAGCTGCAAGCTCCCTGAGAGTTTGTTGTTCTGGTTTCTGCAGTATCTCTAGTCTCTAATATACAGTGTGGCACACAATAGGCATGCTCTGTGGAATGAAATAGAGAATGTCTTGAGCATTTATACATTAGCAAAACAATAATCTCTTATAATCTTCATGAAGTAGTAGTACATAGTTTGGCTGAAACTTAAGAATGGAATCTACCTGTTTTTTCCATAATATAGTAGATATGGGAGTAAAGAAAAAAGGAAGGGATTACTCTCAGTTTCTGCCTGCTAAGGCTATATGGAAAGGCAGTTTCTTTATGAAAGCTGTTAACCTCAATTGATCATAAGTATGAATTAGAACCTTTGTAAGGGGATCAAAATTTTTTTTTTTCTTTTCCAGTTGTAAAAATATTTTGGAAAATTTTATTAAAATCCATGCTTCCCCAATGTACCAAAGGTGAGTGATCAACATGGTGGCACTGAGGAAAAAGGAGACGTAGAGAGGTATATAGGAGGTACAGACAACAAAGATGAACCCTTTTGCACATACAATATTGCATTGTCAGTGAAGGCAAACATGGGTATGCGGGTGGATAGATGGGTGGACAAGCTGAACAATTAGATATGTCTATGAAGTGGGGAGTATACCCAAGACCATGTATAGTGTTGGGAGACAATGGTCCTATAAGTGTATTTGTATGATCTGAATTCCCAGGTATATAGAACTGACAAGGGACTGTAGTCACTTCTTGCTCACAGCCAGTTACCCAGAGGGAGCAAGTAGTTGAACTTGTGGGCTTGGGACCATAATCACAGGGGAAATCAAGCTAAATTGGCATACCAAACTACACAAAACATTGTTCCACCTCCTACTTTGGTGAGTAGTGACTAGGATCTTAAAAGCTTGAAAGCAGTCATCTGGATGCAACAATGGGTCTCTCCTTGTCCAGAGCAAAGAAGAATGAAGAAAACCAAAGATTCATGGAAATAATTAGTTTTAGTGACTAGTACACTATACGATCCTTAGCCTATATGACTATGAGACCAGAAGAACTAGATGGTGCCTGGCTACCAATGTCAACCACTTGGAGGGGGATCTATGTAGGAGATCCTGTATAGAGAGGGAGAACAATATGGAACAAAGCTCAAAATCATTTGGGGAAAAAAAAGAAGGGACCAGGTTTCCTGGTCCAATAGAGCCTGGTGGAACCCCTGAGACTGCACTTCACATCTGGAATTGAACCCACACCTGTGGCTTGAAGCTAAACAAAAGACAGGCATATGACTTGAACTTACCTGAGATAGATACAGAGGGGCAAGTTTGATAGGTAAGTTATCTGACCAGAGGAACTGGAGAGATTATTGAAGACACTAATTAGGATTAAATGATGGCCAAGAAAGAGAAAGAACATATATTCCTATATGTTGAAAACAGAGAAAGAATGTGTGTATGTGTGTGCGTGTGTGTGTGTTTCACTGTAGTCTCCTAAGTAGTGGCAACAAGTGTTCATTGTGAGAATCCAATAGGATAAATGAAATATATAAACTGAGTAGCATTGTGACTGGCATATGTTGTTAGGTGTCATCAAAATAGTTCTAACTTATAGTGACCCTGTCTATGAACAAAACACTGCCTGGTCCTGTGCCATCCTCAAAATCCTTGCTGTGTTTCAGCCCATTGTCGCAGCCACTGTATCAATCCATTGTGTTGAAGGTTTTCCTCTTTTTCACCTACATGCTGCTGTACCAAGCATAATGTCTTTTTTCCAAGGACTGATCCACCCTGATAACATGTCCAAAGTAAATGAAACCAAGTCTCAGAAGCATTTTGAGTGCATTTCTCCCAAGACTAATTTTTCATTCTTTTCATCCTACATGGTATATTCAATATTCTCCTTCTCCAACACCATAATTCAAATGCCCATTCTTATTCTTTTCTTTTTTTTTTTGTTTTCTTTGTTCATCATCCGGATTTCACATGCATATGGGGCAATTGAAAACACCATTGCTTAAGTTAGGCACACCTTCGTCCTCAAATTGACATCATTGTTTAACATCTTAAAGAGATCTTTTGAAGCAGATTTGCCCACTGCAATATGTGCCTAGTATATAAGTGGCAGCTCTCTTCTTTGCCTTCTTGGGTTACACTAGGTCACAAGTTTGTAATTTTAAATAAATATACTATATAGGAGTTTAGGAGCTCTGGTAGCATAGTGGCTAAAGCACTTGACTGCTAACCAGAAGGCTGGCGGTTCAAACCCACCAGCCACTCCTCGGAAGGAAGGTTGGGCAATCCTACTTCCGTAGTGATACTGCCTCGGAAACCCAAGGAAGGGTCGCTATGAGTCGGGGCCGACTCGACGGCACACAACAACAACAACAACAACATACAGGAGTTTTACAACAGCCCAAATCTAAATTTGAATTCTACTTACTTCACTCTGTGGTTGAGAAATGACAAAGACTTTTCAAAATGAAACATGGTTTTAGCCACCTATGTTCCCTAAAACTTGTCCAAATTGAAGTCCTTTGCATTCAAACGAGGATAAAATGAACAAGAGTAGTTCATCCATAGATTGAGTCATACTTTTCTCATTGCTGAAGCTACTATGTAGGAGTCAGTTAGGCATTTTGGGAAATCGCACCTACCGCCCACCTTAAGATTTAATAATAAAATGTACTAATTTCCTTTTTCGAATATGCATGAAATAGGTGCAATTTTGGTGGAATTTTCCAAAGGCTTTTGAAGATTCATTTAATAGGATATTAATGCAAAAAAGGTTATATATTAGCCAGGACAAATTTTGAATAGTTTACTAATTGACAGTTATTCATAGTAACAATTGACTAACCAACACAACAAGACGGAGTTTATTAAACATAAGAAGTTCTCCCATAGACCTCTAATTACCTTCTTAACCAACGGCTATTCATTGAGCATTATAAAGAATTTAAAGTTTCCATAAACATTACAAAGTTAAGGCCTACAGAAATAATATATCTAGGAGTTAATAAAAATAATCTATTTTTCTGAGTATCAAAAATTAAGTGATTATAGACCTCAGAGCCTAGGAAAAAGACACTGGGGTCAAAACAGAGGTTGAATTATAGAAATTGACCCTCAAAGTTTACCAAGTTTTTCTTTTTCCATTAATTAAAATATTTCCAGAGTAAATTTTGTTGGCCTTCCTGGGGATAATTTTTTTTTTAAATAACAAAGACTAAAGGGATGAGAATTGAGGTTTGGAATGCTTCCTTTGCCTAGAGCTATTAGTTATACAATGGACTTAGAAGAGAGCATTATAAAAAAATCTGTGTATATCATGGTAACAATTACCAGTGTAACAATTTATTAAAATATTTTTTGACTTTTCTCTTGAAGATAAACACTTTTTTCAAAATCTGGTTTCGTTTTTCTGATGCCTATTTTTTATCTACAGTCCTAGTGATCTGTTCTGGATATTTTTATATTAAAAAAAAAAAAAAAGAGAGAGAGAGAGAGAGATTTAAAGTGCTCAGCAGGCAGAGAGCTCACACAGCGACGTCTTATTTCATCCACTTCTTTATGTAATTTTTAAGTTAGGTTCCCGCTGCTCCCATAAGTGTTTCAGCTTTAGCATTCCTGCCAACACAGATACACTATTGATAAGGAAATATAACATGAACATTTATTTTTAATTTACTCCATAGTAACTAGACTCAGGATAGAGGCTAAAATAAAGTAAAATATGGACAGAAACAGTGTCCAGTAGGAAAAAGATGTGGGAGAAAGCTATTTTTTTTTTTTTTTTGTCTTGCTCTAGATTTCTTTGATTATGTTTACCAAAGGTTTTAGGTGTACCCTGGCTACAAATCAGTGAAATACGGACATTTTGAACATAGAAGGAAGATATTAGGGTAATGTGTGGCGTTTTATGTTCTTGGGAAATTCCCAGTTTTCCTTGTCTTAATAATGAAATTATTTATTTACTCCATAAGGATGGGGCAGAGAGTTTTTTGGTATTTCTTGGAAGGCATTTGTGTAGATATTACAGAGGTGGGGAGGATCTTTCATGCGTTTATAAGGCTGAATAAGATATTAGAGAAAGATTTCTTTAATGCCCTGATATTTAGCACAGCTACAGTTATTTCTGTTATCCAATCTAAAGTCAAAGTAACTGCTAATTAAAAGGAAGGTCATTTAGGAAAAACACACACATGTATACACACTACAATAAAATGCATATCAAATTTACCTGGAAATTTTGTCTGTAACTCAACTACTTGGGACCAGAAATATATCATTTAAAAATATTGCAGTGATATAAAAATAACTTAACTTTCTCTTCATTAATTGAAGGACATAAAAAAAGATACAGCTAATCATGGGAAAGTTCTTTAAACTTTTAATTTCAGAATTTGCAAGGACAATTCAATGAGGAGATAGGGCTCCAATGTACATCCCACCCTGCAGTCTGGCTGGCTGGCTACCACACTCAGCCTTTTGAATCACCAGCCCCTACAGATCCTCTCGGCGGGCATAACATTTGTGAGATGCTCTAAGTGATGATGTGGGGGATTTAAGTGATTTGTGGTTTGGAATCTGAGATGAGGGACATATTAGGAATTGGAAGAGAATCTTTGGGGCTGTTTTTGTGGAGGAAGAAGTAGCAGTACTTCTGATAGTCTGATAATTTCTTTTTTCTTTTTTTTTCTTTAATTTCCTTAATAGAGGTATATTAGTTTTCTAAGGTTATGTAAGGAGCTCTGGTAGCATAGTGCTTAAGGCACCTAACTGCTAACCAGAAGGCTGGTGGTTAAAGCCCACCAGCCACTCTTAGGAAGGAAGGAAGAGTAACCTACTTATGTAGTGATTTTGCCTCAGAAACCCAAGGAGGGGTCACTATGAGTCGAATCAGCTCAACGGCAGTGAGTTTGTTTTTTTTTTTTTTGATAAGGCTATGTGACAAATTATCACAAACTTAGTGTCATTAAACAATATCCTTTTAAAACTAATCTGCTCTGTAAACTTTCAACCAAATCACAATAAGTAATAATAATAATAATAATAACAATAACAATAAATAATATTTAAACAGAAAACGTCCTTTTATTATCTACAGTGTTTGTAGGTCAGACTTGCAAGATGGTGAGGCAGGGTTTTCTGCTAAATATCTCACAGGTTGTAGTCAGTTGTGAACTGGCTGTGTCCTCTTCCAGTCTAATTCCTGCTGTTGGCAGAACTCAGTTCCTTGAGAATATTGGGCTGAGGTTTGTTTTTCCTTGCTGACTTTCAGTCATGATCTCTCAAAACTTAAATACCAACCTCATTCTTTCTCACATGGCCCTCTCATAATATGGCAGCAGCAGAATCTTTCACATGAAATCTTCCTCATGCTTCCAGTCTCTCTGACTTCCTCCAACCAGATGGAGAAAAGTTCATGCCTGTCAAGGACTTTCCTGATTGTATAAGGCTCACACAGTTAATGTCCATATCTTAAAATCAAATAATTTGGGATTTTAATTACATCTGTAAAATCCACTTATTGTCACACTTAGATTAGTATTTGATTAAATAACTAGTGGATAAAAATCATGGAGGGGGGATCATCTCTAGAATTGTGCCCATCAGAGAAGGTTAGGGGCTTTTGTGGGCATATACCCAAGAGGATAGTACTGTATTATTATACAAATTATGCACACATGTATTTTTGCATACTGCACAAGTCTGGGTGTTATTTTCATAAGTATGCTATACCAATATATATTTTTTACACATTGATGAAGTCCATTTCAATTTTTTTTTCTATCCAACTCATTTAATGTTAAGTCTTCACCTTGGTGCCTGTTGATGCAGAAGTTTGGTTCTCCATAGCAGAACCTCACCAGTCTGCCCTCCAGTTTCTAAAGCTTTCTTTCTCCGGTAAGAATTATTTCCTGTTAACTGCTGTCTCCAATGCAGGAATACATCATATCATATTTTCTGCCATGGAAACAGCCCTCATCAGTGAGGCCACCCCCAGGCTAGGAGTCTCATAGATCTGTGCACCCCAGGTCAGAGAGGTGACTGTGATGGGTGAGGCAAGGATATTGCAGCCATGCACATTCTACCCCAACATGACATCTTACTGGCCAGCTGCCACCCTCAGGCCATTTGAATCTGCAGCCCATGTGGATGCCATTGTGTGGGAATAACAGTTATGAACTCAGAGGGGACCGTGTCCCTCACTCAGATGGCATACATTTAACTGGATGGCCAAAGGCTTCCAGGGGGTCAAGCAATGTGTGCCCCTTCAGAAGCATCCTGCTGCCTAGCTTCACATGGTGCCAGCACCTTGGGACACAGTTGTACATGGACAATAGCCCCCACTCACTGTGGTACCAGCCCATACTCAGGCTGTAGCAGCTCCAAGTACAGCCTGCTGCCGGATCCTCCACCCACACCTGACATGACATACCAGGGAGTGAATTGGCTGCATGGAACTCCACTGCACTCAGGCCTGGCTGGAAACTGCCCCAGAATCAATGTAGTTTCAACTGTTTATATTTTGATTTGCAGTTTATTACCATGACTTCTTGACCATGGCTTATGCCTTTATTATTTAAATATAATCAAAAGTAACATTTTCAGAATATTGAAAAGGAATGAACAATGCAGAAATTCATTTCTGGAAATGTCAGAAGACAAATGTGGTATAAGCATGTGCACACTATGACAGAAATTTCTTACTGAATTTCATAAATTCTGCTCTTTATGTGGGTGTGTGTTATTTTGGGGGCACATTATTTGGGAAAAATATGGTAATTGAATTACTTGTTTATATTTTAATTGTGTCTGCATATTATTTTCCCTTGACAATGTGTTCAACTAAGTTTAATTTTATCTCTTCTTTAATCATGAAAACAAACAAAAATATGTTTTCTGATAACTTTTCATTTTTTTTTTAATACAGTATAAAGGGAAAAACTCTGTAAACATTTCAGGATAAAGGTTGTTCTTGGTACTCATTAGTGTATGAATAAAGTTTTACAAAATATTTGGATCCTAGTTTTACTGCAGTAAAACTTTTCTTAGGCTGATCTTCCAAATTTTCCAAGCTCTCATCTCTTTCTAAGAGCAACTTGAAATCCAGGTTATCTAAGCTAACTAGAATTTAGAGAAAACTTCCCCTCCTGGTGCATTCTTTCTTTCTTTTTTTTTTTTTCTGAGACTATCTGATATTCTCTCAAATGAGCTATGGGATAGTTCATATGCATAAAATTCTGGGCCAAAATCTCTAATCTCTCATGACCTTTTCACTGTTTCTTCTAGAAGTGAACATGGATTGGCCACCACATCACTCACAGGTAGATACATTTTATAACCATCTATCTTCGTCACACACCAACAACCTTTGTTTTTCTCTCTTGTACTTTTAGTTACAGACATCTACTCTTTTCTCTTGCAAAAACTGGGAATTAGAAAAAGAAGAAAATGTTACATGTGTAAAGTGACAATGTTCTGCATTTACTAAGTAGACAGGAATTGATTTTGCATTGAAGGTTGTTGTTGATGTTACATGCCATCCAGTCAGACCTGACTCATAGTAACCCCTCCTTGAATTTCTGAGGCTGTATCACTACGGAAGTAGATTGCCAAACCTTCCTTCACAGAAGTGGTTGATGGGTTTGAACCACCAGCCTTTAGGCTAATTCTATTGAGACTGTTGGCTCACAATTTTCTCACTTCCACATACACTTTGGCAACTATTTATTAATCACAGTTATTTTATTGAATAACTTGTATTCACAGGTAAGGCTTATAAACTAGGCTTGATGAGTAATAAATTACATACCTTCACTCCTACTGAAACCAATACAAATCTCTCCCAACACTACCTTATCTTCTGCGCACACACCCAGAATGACTTCAGTAAAGTTAGTTGCTGTGACACAAATCTCACACTACTCAAGTCAAATGCAACACAACCATGTATATCAATTTAAAAACTTGAATTTCAATAATTTGGAAATTCATTTTTTTCATATATTGTTAATCTCTACCTTTGTCTTCATTATTTTCTCTTTTGCTCTCTAATAATATTTTATTTATTTATTTATTTTTGATTCTCATACATCCAAGCAAGCAGAACAAAACAAAACACACCTGAATTCTGTAGCTAAGCTCCTTCTAAACCTCATTGACTAGAATAGAATACAAGTTAGAGGAAAGAAACTTCCAGGGAAGGAAAAAGGAGTTTTATGAGAGGCATGTGGTAGTCTTGAGTGGTCTGAAGTTGCAGAATAGCCACAACCTGCAAGGACTCTCAGTTTTGACAGTTGGGGAAAGTTCAGGGGATTATTTCAAGTGAGTTTTGTAACATAATTGGTCTCAGGAGAATCAGTGATTATTACTGTCACTGCTTCTTCTGCTGGCACTCACATTGCCTTCTAAATGGTTCTGTATTATTTAACCTTCTTAAAATCACATAAGGAAAAATACATATACACATGCACACATGCAGAAACAGACACAAACAAACACACTGTGTTTTGCAGAGGTCTGTTCTTTCACTTCAGTGATGGGTATCAAGCTGAAATGTATTTTGGAATCTATTAAGTTTGGAAAACAATTAGGCAAAGAGCTCCCACTGGTGGTAGAGGAAGCTTTACCATCTAAATGAAATGTCTCTCCCTATTAGTTTTCTGAAAACTTATCTCTGAGTCACAGATAAAATGTGTGCCAGTATTGCTCTTTCGCCATGTGATGAAACAAAAAAATGCCATTGTTCTCTTAGGTGGTTATGGGTATTAGTCACAGCTGATAATAACCAGGAGGTGTATGTTGTGTTGCCAGGACTGTGTTATTAGTTACAAGTCTGGAAGAACTCCAGATACACCATTTCAAGAAGCTTCAGTGCTTTTAAACTTTTAAGGATTCCAAAATGACTGTAGCAATGCCTGCAGATCTCTCAATTTAGAACAGAGGTTATTTTCTTTATTACTAGTTTTACATTTAGTCTGTGAAAGTATGACTTTTAAAAGTAGAAGTTCCTCTAAAGGGCTTTTGAGGAAGAACAGGAATACATTGTGTTCACCAGTAAAAACATGTTAAATACTAGATTTGAATATGGAGTCTGAGTCACTGGAAGAGCCTGGGGACATCACTAAAACAAACAAAAACACCTCCTTGTGACAGATGTCTGCCTTTACATCATAGTTTCTCATAAATTATATTTTAACAGGGACATTATTGTTGACTAACTTTCCTACAGTCACCAGGAATGTGTCCATTAAAATAAATAATGGATGTAGACTCAATGTGATGCATTAATAAAAGATAAACAATGTAGGATTTCTATGAGAGAAGAATCTAGAGTCTTCTCCTACCTGAGGTCTTTAGATTAAGATATTTGATAATCTGTCCAAACAAATATTATTGGTACCAAGAAAATATGTGCTAGTATAGACTCAAAGTAATAGGAATAGTTTCAATGAAAGGAGTAGTAACACTGTGACGTGATTACACCCAAAGTGAAATCTAATATATATTTAATTTACTTTTAAATACAGAGTCAGGTCCTTCTCTTATTAGATAGTTACTGAAAATTTCACTTGGGTCTCCTGATCTGAGGGATGCAAACCTCTTGGGATTTATGAAACAACTATAAGACTTGAATCCTGTACCCTGATCACATCTTCTCATTGTTAGTTGCAATGATAGCTTATTAAATATAAAATTATAATATTTCCTCTTGGTTGTTTCTAGTATCTAAACTTTATAAGAGCAGGTGGTGTAATGATGACTTAATGAAATTAACTCCAGGTGGAGATTTAAGAGAGCCCCAGCTCCTTAGTGGCTTGTAATGATTTGAGATCCTATGTATGCCCAACCCTGTTTCTATAACCATAACTTCTATATACTTTAATTATTTGGATCTAAAGATTGAAATCAGGAAGACAGAAAAGATAAAGAATGCCATGGCAGGGAAATATCCCTTGCGAAGGCTTAATCTGGGAAAACAACAAAACAGAACAAAAAGAATATGCTTCCAAAACATATTCTCTAGCATTTTAAAAGTACCAAGTTATCATGCTGCTTTCTTTTTAAATTTGGTTGATTTTTTCATTAATTAGTTCAAATTGTATGTGATAAATACAATCCCAGGTATGTACATGAACATCATTTATATATCCACACAAAATTGGCAAAGCTGTTTTTGGAAATTTGTTACAAGGTTACATGCAAGTGCCTATAAAGCATAAAGGTCATTTCATTATTCTTTAAACCTTTGTGTAATCTGCAAAAGCATGAGCATCTTTTCCCTGGCAAGCCTGTTGCCAATGGGTCAGCAGTCACCATAGCTCTCAGCATGTTTCTCTTCCTGCCATGTAAAACGCAGAACAAAAAATTAAGATACAGGCAATAGACCACAGTGCAAGTTAACTTCCCCAAGCAACTGAATGTACTCACAGCAGTGCCTTCTTTTACACAAATATGGGCAGCAGGGTAGCAACTTCAATAAAAATTGCTTATCAAGATGGAGAGAAACATAACTTGCGGTTGCATTCTGGCTGCTTTGTATAGAATGGTATACTTTTCAAAGAGTTAAGAAAATTCTGAAACTCAAAAGAAAATATATTGTAATTTAAATGCACACACATCTCTCTCTATATATATAATTTTCATCATTGTCACCCGTGTTCTTACAAGGTTACTATCTTTTTTTAGTGAAATACATTGCCAAGAATTTAGTATTCATGAAGCATGATTCTTAAAGTATGGGCTTAAATAAGACAATGGAGATAGCAAAATTGAACATAACTGGGAGAGAGGATTTCCAAAGAAAGAAGTGGGAAAAGTGGATAAACAAAATAGCAAGAAGCTGCGGACTGCTCAGTCAAGTGGTCAACAATATTGTCCCCATGGAGGGATAGCAAGTGGATTTTTAAGAACAGTGAACTCTGCTACACTAACACATGACTTGCGTACTAGGAGTACATGCAAACAAATTTATAATGGACAATATATTAAATAAAAAAAAATAATAAAGAATATATTTGTTCTTTTGTCTTTGAGACAATGAAAGAATAGGGGTTAAGTTCCAATTCTGGGCTAGAGAAGATGCAAGATACAAAACAAGCTGGAGATAAACTTGAGGATAAAAGTCACTGTGTGTTATGGATTAAATTTTATTTCCCAAAAAGAGATAGGTGCAAGTCCTAAACACTGTATCTGTGACTATGACCCTGTTTGGAAAGCAGAGGTTTCTTTTGCTACTTTAATGAGTTCATATGACAGTAGGGTGAGAACTGAAACTAATCCTTTCTGATTGGTGTCTTATAAAAAGGGGAAGCAGACACAAGTTGGACAAACAAGGGAAAGACATAAACCTTGTGAGCATATATCCACAAGTGGCCAAGAAATGACAACAAAGGCCTAGGGCATAAGAGCTGAAGAGACAAGGATATTCCAATACAGTCAACAAAGAGAGACAGCATAGCCCTGATGTCACCCTGAAGTTGGGCTTCTAGCCTACAAAATTGTGGGAAAATAAATGTCTGTTCTTTAAAGCCACCTACTTGTGGTATTTTTGTCACAGTAGCACTAGCAAACTAAGATACTGTGTATATATAAAATTCTGGAAATATATAAAATTCTTCAGCTGGCAATGGACTTGTAAAAATAATTGGAAGAATGGATGATTTGATAGAAAGATATTTAATTCTCAAAATTCTTGGAAACTATTAATGATATCTGGTTTATTTACAATTTAATAAAATAGACCACACATATTTTCAATAAAAGAGAAACCTTTATTTATCATTTGTTGATTATAGAGGTCATTTTATTGATCCTTATTATTTTATTGATCATCCTAGTGTTCCCCCCACCCCCAGCAAACCCACTGCTGTTGATTAGATATATGACAGAGTGGAACTGCCCCATAGGGTTTCTAAGGCTGTTAAATCTTTACAGAAAAACACTGTTACATCTTTCTCCCATGGATGGGTTGGTAACTTTGAACCATCACTCTTTCTTTTAACACCCAGAGCTTAACCACTGGGCTCCTCCCACACACACACTTAACACAAAACAATAGAGAATGATTCTCTTTTCTCTCCCTTTATGTCTCATAGGAATGGGATGGCTTAACATGTGACTTCCCCTTTACTTACTGAATCTACAGCCATTGTAGTGCCTAACTTGGACACTGTACTAACAGAACCAGAAGGACAGGTTATCCTAAACTGATGATTTCTTCATAGCCCATGAAGTTAGTGAATTGGGAAAAACTTTATATAACCTTTATAATACATAGCCTTTATATGTTGTTGTTGTTGTTGTTATGTACCGTCGAGTCGGACCTGACTCATAGTGACCCCTCCTTGGGTTTCCGAGGCAGTATAACCATGGAAGTAGATTGCCCCATCTTCCTTCCGAGGAGCGGCCAGTGGGTTTGAACCGCCAACCTTCTGGTTAGCAGTCAAGTGCCGTAGCCACTATGCTACCAGAGCTCCTATAGCCTTTATATGTAGACTTTATATAGTCCTTTTAATATATAATCAAACACATCAATAAAAATAGAAAGGTACTTAAGAAATCATGTGGCCTAATACCTTCATTTCAAAGATGAGAAAGCAAAGGCCAAGAGAAGTTCACATAACCAGTTAGTACATGTTTGAGAATCTAACAGAATTGTGTAGTTGGATCAGCTTGCTTTAAATTGACCATAATTTATAATTTTGATACTTTTATTCTTTTACTAACTTTAATATAGTTCTTTATTATAAGCTTGTTTACCACTGTAAATAAAATTCAAGTAATTTCACATCAATGTCTAGCTTTAAAATAGGTTATATCTTTCCCTACAATACAGAGAAGCTGTACTCACATGAGCACATCTACACACACAACTGCCCAAATATACCCAATCTTCAGATCCCAAGAACAATTATACCATTGGAGAATCTAGAGAGATCACCTTAAAGGAAATCACAAAATTCCATGCTCTAGATGGATAGCTATGGATAAAATCTCAAAAACATACCTAAATAAGAAATAAGACCTGTACCTCACACCATACACAAAAACAAACTCCAGATGGATCAAAGACTTAAATGTGAAACCTAAAACTACACAGGTCCTCGAGGAAAATAAAGGGACAAATTTAAGGGCCCTAATATATGGCATAAATAGACTGTCAAGCATAATTCAAAATGCATGAACAGCAGAAGAGAAACCAGATGATTGGGACCTTCTAAAAATTAAATTTTT
>NW_006921642.1:12130789-12135027 GCF_000298275.1 Orycteropus afer afer
ACCTAAATAAGTAAATAAATAAATAGTTGGAACAAATATAAGAAGAATATTTATGAATGTATTTTTTAGAATTTTAGCATTTAACACAATATGTTTTCTTCACAATACAAAAGTTGCTCTCCCAATTGTTCTTGTTTTCTTTTATGCTGTCATAGGTTTTGCAATGAGTCAGTCTTAAAAATCTCACATTTACTATTATGTTTATCCTTGCCAATGTTCCATTTCCAATCATTTTTCAAGTTTTGTTTATTTTTCTAAAACAAAATGAACAAAACCTCAAAATTAAAATTATACTACAAAAAACTCTTTTTTTTTTTTTGTTCTTACTGATATGACCTCAAATAAAGTTATTTTTCTTTAAGCATGTAATTTAGCAGTAGATTTCTCACTGGTACATTTAATTCATTATTCTTCTTGTCTTAGCTTTTGCTCTGTAGATATAGACCAAAGAAGCTTGTTGTTGCTGTTGTAATCTCTGACTCATAGCAACCTTATGTTCATAAGAACAAAACATTGCCCATTCCTGTTCCAGTCTCATGATCCCTACTATACTTGAGCCCATTGCCGCAGCCACTGTGTCAGTCTAACTTGTTGAGGGCCTTCCCCTCTTTCATTGACCCTTCACTTTACCAAGCATGACATCCTTCTCCAGAGAATGGCCCCTTCTGACAACATGATCAAAGTAGGTGAGAGGAAGTCTGGCCATTCTCACTTCTAAGCAGCATTCTGGCTACACTTCTTCCAGGACAGATATGTTGGTTCTTTTAACAGTCCATGGTACTTTCAGCATTCTTTGCCAACACCACAACTCAAAAGCACCAACTCTTCTTCCAATTTCCTCATTCATTGTCCAGCTCTCACATGCAATATGTGGTGATTGAAAATACCCATAACTTGGGTTAGCTGCGTCTAAGTCTTCAATGAGGTATCTTTCCTCTTCAGCACTTGAAAGAGGTCTTTTGCACCAAATTTGCCCAACACGATACATCTTTTGATGTCTTGATTGCTGCTTGCATTGGTGTTGATTGTAAAACCAAGTAATATGAACTTTTTGAAAACTTCAGTCTTTTCTCCATCTATTGTGATGCTGGTTATTGATCTAGTTGTGAGGATTTTTGTTTTCCTGATTGAATATGTATGATGAAAGGATACAACTCTGATGCATTCCGTTCCTGATTTTAAACCATGCAGAATCCCCTTGCTCTGTTCGAATGTTCTGTTCTATGTACAGGTTCCTCATGAGTATAATTAAGTGTTCCGGAATTTCCATTCTTCTCAATGTTTTCCATAATTTGTTAAGCTCCACACAATCAAAATGCTTTTGCATAGTCAATAAAACATAAGTAAACATCTTTCTGGTATTCTTTGCTTTGAGCCAAGATCCATCTGACATCAGCTATGATGTCCCTCACTCCATGTCTCCTTCTGAATCCAGCTTGCACCTCTGGAAGTTCTCTGTCAATATACTGCTACAACCATTTTTGAATTATCTTCAGCAAGATTTTACTTGCATGATATCAATGATATTGTTCTATAATTTCCACATTCTATGGGATCACCTTTCTTTGAAATGGGTACAAATATGGATCTCTTGCAGTCAATTGGCCAGGTAGCTGTCTTCCAAATCTCTTGCCATAACTGAGGGAGTGCCTCCAGAGCAGCATCCATTTGTTGAAACATCTCAATGAGTATTCCGTCAATTCACAGAGCCTTGTTTTTCTCCAATTACTTTAATGCAGTTTCAACTTGTTCCTTCAATACCATTGGTTCTTGATCATATGCCACCTCCTGAAATGTATGATTGTCTATCAATTCTTTTTGGTATAGTGACTCTGTGTATTCCATCCATCTTCTTTTGATGTTTCCTGAATCATTCAACATATTGCCCATGGAATCTTTCAATATTGCAATTCAAAATTTAATTTTTTTTTTTCTTAGTTCATTCAGCTCAAGAAATACCTAACATGTTCTTCTCTTTTGGTTTTCTAACTGCAGCTCTTTGCACATTTCATTATAGTAATTGACTTGTCTGCTTGAGCTGCTCTTTGAAATCTTCAATTCAGCTCTTTTATCCTATAGATTCTTCCATTTGCTTTAGCTCCTCTCTGCTCAAGGGCAAGTTTCTGAGTCTCTTCTGACATCCATTTTGGTCTTTTCTTCCTTTCTTGTCATTTTGATGACCTTTTGCTTTCTTAATAGATGATGTTTTGATGTCATCTCACAGTTCTTCTGGTTTTTGGTCATTGGTGTTCAATGCATCAAATCTATTCCTTAGATGGTCTCTAAATTCAGGAGGAATATAATCAGGGTCATATATTGGCTCTGGTGGACTTCTTTTAATTGTCTTCAATTTCAACTTGAACTTGCATATAAGCAGTTGATGGTCTGTTCCACAATCAGCTCCTGGTCTTGTTTTGGCTCAAGATATTAAGCTTCTCCATTACCTCTTGCCACAGATGTAGTCAATCTGATTCCTGTGTACTCCATATGGCAAAGTCTACATGTATAGCTGTTGTTTGTGTTGTTGAAAAAAGGTATTTGCAATGAATAAGTCATTGGTCTTGCAAAATTCTATCACGTGATCTCCAGCATCATTTCTATCACCAAAACCATATTTTCCAATTACTGGTAATTTTTCTTTGTTTCCAAAATTTGCATTAATATCGTGATTTGGGTGAAGGTTTACAGAGCAAATTCACTTTCCAAACAGCGGTTCACATGTACTTTATCTCATGACATTGTCTACAGTTTACCACAATGCAACAGTTACGCTCCCACTTCCTCCCCATAGTTACCTCTTCCCTGTGTCCATCCCTCCATGCACTCCTGCCCCATTAGCTGTCTCCCTGTGCATAAACAGCTCTTCTTTCTACCATGATTGTTCTCTCCAAGGAGTGTATCTACTTGAGTTAAATGTTCAACTCATTCATATGCCTGTCTTTTGTTTGGCTGGAAACCACAGGTGTGGGTTCAATTCCAGATCTTAAGGGCAGCTAGGGGCCATACTCTCAAGTGGATCCACCAGGCTCTATCAGACCAACAAACCTGGTCCCCTACCTTTTTTTTTTTTTTTTTTCTCCAAATGATTTTGAGTTTTGTTCCACATTGTTCTCCCCCTTTATTCAGGATCTCCTACCTAGATCTCCTTCCAAGTGGATGACAGTGGTAGCCAGGCACCATCTAGTTCTTCTGGTCTCATAGTCATATAGGCTGCAGATCAGATGGTGTACCATTGGCTAGGACTAATTGTTTTCTTGAATTTTGATTTCTTCATTCTTCTTTGCTCTGGATGAGGAGAGACCCATCGTTGCATCTAGATGGCAGCTTGTGAGCTTTTAAGATCCCAGTCACTACTTCCCAAAGTAGGAGGTGGAACAATGTTTTGCATAGTATGTTATGCCAATTGAGCTTGATGTCCCCTGTGACTATGGCCCCAAGCCTACAGGTTCAACTACTTGGTTCCTTTGGGTAGCTGACTGTGACCAAGCCATGACCACAACCTTACCCATTCTCAGCTCTACTATACACCTGGGAATTCTGATCATTCACATAAACTTATAGGATCATTGTCTGTCAACCCTATATATGTTCTTGGATACACTCCCCATTTCATAGACATACCTAATCATTCAGCCTGTCCACCTATCTACCCACCCATATACCCATGTTAGCCTTCACTGACAACATAGTACTGTATGTGCAAGAAGGTTCATATTTGTTTTCTGTACCTCCCACGTACCTCTCTATGTCTTTCCCATCCTCAATTCTGCCATATTGGTCACTCACATTTGGTACATTGCCCTTCTCTTCATCCAAAGCAGTACTTATCTTTATCTAACTAACAGCATTCGCTCTTCTCCCCTCCCACCCCTGGCAACCAACAAAGAAAATTTTCTTCTATAGACAGACCTTTCCTTAACTTTTACAATAACGGGCTAATACAATATTTGTCCTTTTGTGATTGACTTATTTCACTCACCATAATGCCCTCTAAGTTCATCCTGTTAAGCAGTGTTTTGCAGATTCTACATTATTCTTTAGCATTGCATAATATTCCATTGTATGTAGGTAGCATAGTTTGGTTATCCATTTCTCAGTTGATGGACACCAAGGTTGTTTCCATCTTTTGGCTACTGTAAATAGTGCTGCGATGAACATGGGTATGCATATATCTGTTCTTGTCATGGCTCTCACTTCTTTAGGGTATATAGCTAGTAACGGAATGGCTGGGTCAAATG
>NW_006921642.1:12135472-12136902 GCF_000298275.1 Orycteropus afer afer
GGAAGCACATAAAAATTTAATTTTTAGAAGGTCCCAATCATCTGGTTTCTCTTCTGCTGTTTGTGCATTTTGAGTTATGCTTGATAGTGTATTTATGCCACATATTAGGGCCCTTAAATTTGCTCCTAGATTTTCCTTGAGGAACTGTATAGTTCTAGGTTTCACATTTAAGTCTTTGATCTACCTGGAGTTCATTTTTGTGTATGGTGTGAGGTACAGATCTTGTTTCATTTTTCTGCAAATGGATCTCCAGTTTTGCCAGCAGTGATAATTAACACATCTTGAGTACATGTTCAGTTGATTTCAGATTGCAGATGTTCAAAAAAATCTTCAATTTCCTAATCTTTGGCTTTGGTGGTTGTTGTGTAAATTTGAATAATAGTAGTATTAACTGGTTTTCCTCATATGTGTATGGATATTATCCTATCACTGACAGTATTGTACTTCAGAACAGATCTTGAAACATTCTTTGGGATGATGAATGTCATGCCATTGCTCTTCAAAATTTCTTATTCCCCATAGTAGATTATAGAGTTGTCTGATTCAAAATGGCCAAAACTGGTCCATTTCAGCTCACTAAATGCTTAGGGATCTCTGATAGCATACTCACTAAGGCACTTTACTGCTAACCAGAAGGCTGGTGGTTCAAACCCACCAGTCACTCCTCAGAAGGAAGGTTGGGCAATCTACTTCCATAGTGATACCCCACTGGTAACCCAAGGTGGGGTCTCTACGAGTAGGGGCTCACTCGATGGCACGTAACAACAACAACAACAATAATGCCTAAGATATCAATGTTTATGTGTTCCATTTCACTTTTGACAACTACCAAGTTTCCTAGATTCATACTTTGTGCATTCCATGTTCTGATTATTAATGGACATTAGTAGCTGTTTTTCCTCTATTTGAGTCATACCACATCAGGAAATGGAAGTCCCAAAAGATTTACTTCATCCATATCATAAAGATCAGCTCTGTTCTGAGAAGGCAGCACTTTACAAGTTATATTTTGAGTGCTTTCCAACATAAAAGGTTCATCTTCTGGCACTATATCAAATAATGTTTCAGGGCTAATTTTCACTAATCTATCAGACACTGTTTCACTGCTATTCATAAGGTTTTCACTGGCAAATTCTTTGATAAATGGATGGCCTCTTCCATCTTCCAAATCCATCTTAGTCAGGAAGCTTCCTGAAACCTGTCCACCATGGGTAACCCTATTGGAACTTGAAACACTGGTGGCACAGCCTCCAGCCTCACAGCAACACACAAGCCAGCACAGGATGACAAAATGACAGATGAATTCATCTCCCTTACCTGTTCCAAACGGTTCCACTCTCACTTTCCTACCAATCCCAGCCCTTCAAAAACCATCAAAAAGGAGGCTTATTCAGTACCAAGATCTAGGTAAGGGAAAGGGAGACAGGCCC
>NW_006921642.1:12138507-12139175 GCF_000298275.1 Orycteropus afer afer
GAAAGAATGACAAGAAAAAAGAGCTGAACAAAAGATTTCAAAGGGTAACTTGAGCAGACAAAACCAATTATTATAATGAAATGTGAAAAGACCTAGAGTTAAAAAAACAAAAGAGAAGAACACTCTCAGCATTTCTCAAGCTGAAAGAAGTGAGGAAAAAATTTAACCCTCAAGTTACAATATTGAAAGTTCTATGGACAAAATATCGAATGATGCAAGAAGGGTCAAAAGAAGATGGAAGGAATACACAGAGTCACTGTACCAAAAAGAACAGGTCAATATTCACTCATCAGGAAGTGACATATGTTCAAGAACCAATGGTATTGAAAGAAGAAGTTGAAGCTGCACTGAAGGAATTGGTGAAGAACAAGGTTCCAGGAATTGACAGAATACCCATTGAGCTGTATCAACAAATGGATGCTGCACTGGAGACACTTGGCTATGCCAAGAGATTTGGAAGACAATTACCTGGGCAACTGACTGCAAGAGATCCATATTTGTACCCATTCCAAAGAAATATGACCCCACAGAATGTGGAAATCCTAGAATAATATCACTGATATCACACACAAGTAAAATCTTGTTGTTGTTGTTGTTAAGTGCCGTCGAGTCGTTTCCGACTCATAGCGACCCCATGCACAGCAGAAGGAAACACTGCCCAATCGCGC
>NW_006921642.1:12141915-12155524 GCF_000298275.1 Orycteropus afer afer
TTGTCTCTCCTCACCTCAACAGTAAAATCTTACTGAAGATAATTCAAAAACAGTTGTAACAGTATATTGACAGAGAACTTCCAGAAATGCAAGCTGGGTTCAAAAGAGGATGTGGAATGAGAGATATCATTGCTGATGTCAGATGCATCTTGGCTCAAGCAAAGAATACTAGAAAAAATATTTACTTGTTTTTTATTGACTATGACAAAGCAGTTGATTGTGTGGATCATAACAAATTGTGGATAACATTGAGAAGATGGGCATTCCAGAACACTTAATTGTATGCATGAAGAACCTGTACACAGACCAGAAGGCTGTCTTTCGAACAGAATATGGGATCACTGCATGGTTTAAAATCAAGAAGGATATGTGTCAGGGTTGTATCCTCTCACCATACTTATTCAATATATATGCTGAGCAAATAATCCGCGATGCTGGACTATATGAAGAAGAACATGACAACAGGTTTGGAGGAAGAATCATTAACAACTTATGATGCACTGATGACACAACTTTGCTTGCTGAATGTGAGGATGACTTGAAGCAGTTACTGATGAAAATTGAATAATTCATTCTGCAGTATGGATTAAATCTCAATGCAAAGAAAACAAAATCCTCACAACTGGACCTATAAGCAGCATCATGATAAATAGAGAAAAGATTGAATTTTGAAAGGCTTCACATTGCTTGATTCCACAATGGATGCCAATGGAAGCACCAGGCAGAATATCAGATGACAGATAACACTGGGAAATCAGCTGCAAAGGGCCTCTCTCAAGTGCTAAGGAGCAAAGATGTCTCCTTGAGGACTTAGGTGCACCTGACACAAACCATGGCATTTTCAATTGCCTCATATGCATGTGAGAGTTGGACAATGAACAAGGAACACTGAAGAAAAGTTGATGCTTTTGAGTTGTGGTGCTGGTGAGGAATGCAGAAAGTACCATGGACTGCTAAAAGAACTAACAAATCTCTCCTGGAGGAAGTGCAGCCAGAATGCTCCTTGGAAGTGAGAATGGCCAAACTTTGTCTCACCTACTTTGTTCATGTTGTCAGAAGGGACCATTTCCTGGAGAAGGATGTCATGTTTGGTAAGGTAGAGGGTCTCTGAAAGAGGGGAAGGCCCTCAATGAGATGGATTGACACAGTAGCTATGACGATGGGTTCAAGTATAGCAAGGTTCATGGAGCAGGACCAGGTAGTGTTTTGTTCTGCTGTGTATAGGGTCACTCTGAGTCAGAGGTGACTCAATTGCACCTAACAACATTAAGTATTACTTCCAGACTTAGTACATATATAGGATACAGCCAAGGACAAATGAATATTTGTTTAATATACCTTGTGGTTTTTGCCCTCGGTTGCAAGTTAATTGGCTGAAATTACCATGTTATCACTGTGATGCTTGAAAACCATTCACTGTTCCTTAAAGTGGATATAAAAAACTAAGTGCTATTTATCTTGCTTTTCAATTGACCCCTTGTGTATTTTGTCAATCGGGCCTCAATTTGCCATTTCCCTGCTTCTTATAGGTATCCTAAGCCTTTGTTTCCATATATATATATATATATAGTTGTTATTGTTATGTGCCGTCAAGTCGGACCAGACTCGTAACGACTCCTTCTTGGGTTTTCAAGGCAGTATCACTATGGAAGTAGATTGCCCCATCTTCCTTCCGAGGAGTGGCTGGTGGGTTTGAACCACCAGCCTTCTTGTTAGCAGTCAAGTTCCTTAAGTACTATGCTACCAGACCTGGTGATTCCATGTCCGTGGAAACTCTCATTTGCATTGGCATCACAGGCTCCTCTTCCAAAAATAACTCATTCCCTTCATGTTCTTTTTTCCTCATATTCTAGTTTTTCCTTCTCTATCCATTTTCTTAGTTATGACAGAACTCTCTCCCAATGCAGAATGAAAAGTTACACTCATTTAATCTCATTTCCTCAGGCTTCACGATAAACATTCACTCAGGCTGCTATTTGTGCGTTTGTGCATGTGTGCATGTACTCGTTTTACCTTTTATCTTTTACATTTTAAAGTTTATATTAATTCTTCTCTAATATCAAGGACTCATTAAGTATCTTCTGCCTGAACTCTTGTACTATCGTTAAACTTTTCTCACTCAGGTCATTTTTTCCTCCCTGCTGTTTGGCACTGGGTCAGGAGCTAAGAAATAATTGTGAGAAAGAAAGACATATATCCTGCACATCAATGATAACAGCAATTTTCATCAGAGAAGGAAGTCCGTGTAGTAGATATGATCATGACCCATCTTGCAAAGATTTCCCTCTAATTTATTGTCATTCCATAAGCATATTTTTTTAATGATTGTTCTCTTAATGATAAATATGTCTTTTTCTGCATTAACATGGTACGAGAAGGGAGTAGATATTCATCATATTTTGCATATCTATTTACAATCATACTAGATTAATTTTTAATTGACAATTTTTTGGGGGTGTGGATTATGATTACAATTTTAACACCTCGAGGCACAGGTATTATGATTTAACAAAAAGAGAAAATTGAAAACAACTTCTTTGCCGCAGGGAAATTCTAGTTAGATTGCACACCCAAAAAGACTTGCATCTCGAATAGGGCTAAGCAATATCTCCTGGAAATTAGTCAGAGCTTGCATTCTTTCCACCTTGATTTGCTTTTAACAAATAATTGTTAATAGGTTTTTTTTTTTTTTTTTTTTCCCTGCCAATTGGTTTAGTTTCTTACTCTTAAAAAAATATGTTTCATGGAAACAAATTTTTATTACATTCAGGAAAAATATCTGGCACCTAAAAAGTATAATTTACTTTTGCTTTTTATCAACATATCCTAGAAAGTCATGGCCAGAGTTCAGTACTGGCTGTTAGAATTACTTTCAAAACAGAAAGATTAAGAGAATGAGAGGAGGAATGCCATGATACCTCAAATCAACTCTTCAGGCACAGAGTACTGCATTTTAGATAAGCAATTTAAATATAGGAAGAGTGACAACGTGCAGTTCATTGAACAATGTGACAAGCAAACAAAGATGTTGCTTTTTAATCCTGAACAGTATTGAATAAATATTGAATAAATGTGCAATGAACAAATGAACTTCATCAAATATTTAGGCACCACTTGAAGCTATTAAGAGAAAACCAAACAAAATTCTTGTCAGAAGTTCAGAAACTTCAGAAACAGGAGACAATTCAAAGATATTTATAAACCAGAAAGAAAATTGTTTGTAGAATTTTTGTCGTTCAAATTGCTTATGCAAGCTTGATAAATATATATAAGATTGACTCCACGTAGATAAGAATTTCTTCTATGTGCAACTTTAAGCACTGTGATCACTGACTTTGTAAGTTATGTGTGTGTGTGTGTGTGTGTAGAGAAAGAGAAGTTTGAACAATATATATGTCGATGTTTAAGAAACTGATTTTATCTGAGAGCAAAAAAGTTTAATAACCAAGATGGTTGCTAACCATCAAGTCAGTATATTCTCTAATAGAAGTTACTAAATACAAAAGACTAAGAGGAAAAGGAACATAGTGATCTGATTACGGCTGCAGATAGGGCCCATCATTTTTACTAAATGTTGACATCTCCCCCAGTAAAGGAGAACAGCACATATTCCAATCTCCCATCTCTGTCACTTTCACTTGCATTCATTGGACTGTTAGCACTTGCCCTGAGCACTTAAAGATGCTACTGGTGTTTTGGAGTAGGGGATGGGATGAGATAAGTATTTCAATACTGCTCAAATCCATCTCTTTATATATGTCAACATTTAATTGAATATCAAATGACAAGGTAATGTGGGAGAAAGAGAAGATATTATAAATGTGTAGATCTAGGTTCTTGCTTAATTTTGCCATTCATTACATGTGTTACCTTTTGCATTTTATGGAAAAATATCATTTATAAACTACTGGTGTTAATAAATGGGAGGTGCAGAAATTTTTACTGAACTACTAACATGAAAGATGATGGTTTGAATCAACCAAGGAGTACTGAGAAATAAAGTTCTGGCAATCTGCCTCCATACAGATTACAGCCAAGAGAACCCAATGGGACAGTTCCACTCTGTAATGCATGGAATCATCATGAATCAGAACTCACTGGATAACAGCAAGTTTGGTTTATTTCTCATTTTGTTATTTATGAGATATTTATTTCTTTCTAATCCCACAATTTACTTACTAGAAATAGATATACAGAGAGATTGGGTGACAATGTGCCCTTGAACTCAGATCTGTTTCCTCTTCTATGTAAGTTGAGAAAGAGCACTAGGATCTTATTTAGCACAGTCACATGTGGTAACTCACAGCAACATGTAGCAAAATGCAGCACAGCTAATTTGAAAGCTTTGATACAAGTGACCCCTCCTTGGGTTTCTGAGGCGATATCACTATGAAAATAGATTGCCCAATCTTCCTTCTGAGGAGTGGCTGGTGGGTTTGAACCACCAGCTTTCTGGTTTGCAGTCAAATGTTTTAGGCATTACACCACCAGAGCTCCCTTAAAGGGTGATTTTAGAAATAAAAATCGAGGAGCAAATAAAACCAAGAAATTAATAAAAAAAAAAAAAGTGAACAATCAATAGTACACTGGAAATAATACTGCTTACATTGTGTGTCTCACATAGTTTCTGTGTGAGATAAAATTACATCACACAGGACTTTTAAAAAATGTAAACACATATATAAGTAAAAATATTATTACTAATACTGGAAAATATTTAATAATTGTCAAATTTCCTTAAATATGTACTTAAAGTTGATCATTTATTTCTAACTGTATATTCAGATTTTAAAAAAATAATTAACTTCAAGTGGTGTTAAATTCATGATGACCTCATGTATGTCAGAGAAGACCTGTACTTCATAGAGTTCTCAATGGCTAATTTTTCAAAAGTACATTTCCAGACTTTTCCTTCAAGGTATCTGCAAGTGTACTTGAACTTGAACATCCCACCTTTTGGTTAACAGTCAAGTGCATTAACCATTTGCATCATGCTGGAATTCTATTACTAGGAATGTCATTTTACATTACTTTGTCTTTTTAAGAGCTATGGTGGCATAGCGTGTAAGGCACTTGACTGCTAACTGGAAGGTCAGTAGTTTAAATCTACCAGTCATTCTGTGGAAGGAAATGGGGCAATCTATTTCTGCTAAGATTTACAGCCTCAGAAACCCAATGGGGGTTGCAATGAATCTGAAATGACTCAATGGCAGTGTTTTTTTTTTTTTTTTCTTTTTTTTGGGGGGGGTTTGTCTTTTTATTCATGCACAATGTACTTAAAATATAGAAGCTCTGAAAAATCACATAATACATAGTTTGATATCAGAACATAGAAGAATAAAGGACATTGATTTTACTTATTACATAGAGTTTCTATATTATTTCTCTATTAAAAAAAGAAAAAATCCAACTCACTGCCATCGAGTCATATCCAACTCACAATGACCCCTCCTTGGGTTTCTGAGGCAGTATCACTATGGAAGTTGATTGTCCAATCTCCCTTCCAAGGAGTGGCTGGTGGGTTTGAACTGCCAGCCTTCTGGTTAGCAGTCAAATGCCTTAGGCATTATGCTACCAGAGCTCCTTCCAAATCTCATATTCATTGGGAAAAAAAAAAAAAAAAACATTGGAGTAAAGAGAATTACTATTCAGTTTTCCTGCTTCATCTTTTTTCCTGAGTAATATTATGAGTTAGCTCAGTATGGGTTAGCTGCTTGAAAATAGCAATGCATTTAAATCTGACTGTTCTATTAGTGAGAATTCTTTTATCAACCAAGAAATTTATTTCATAGTAAAAACAAGCAAAGTAAAATAAAATTAACATTAAAAAATAAATCTTCCTTATTCATTGTTCAACATTCACATGCATATGAGGTGATCGAAAATACCATTTCTTACGTCAGGTCATCAATGTCACCTTAGTCATCAAAGTGATATTTTTTGGATCTTCACACTTTGAAGAGGTCTTTTACAGCAGATTTTCCCAGTGCAATACTATGCCTGATTTCCTGACTGCTGCTTCCATAGATGTTGATTATTGATCCAAGTAAAATTAGATTCCTGACCACTTCAACCTTTTATCCCTTTATCATGGCATTGCTTATTGGTCCAGTTGTGAGGATATTAATTTTCTTTATGTTGAGATATAATCTATACTGAAGTCTGATCTTCATCAGTAAGTGCTTCAAGTTGTCTTCACTTTCAGCAAGCAATGTTGTATCATCTGTATATCACAGGTTGCTAATAATTCTTCCTCTAATCCTGATGCTATGTTCTTCTTCATGTAATCCAGCTTCTTGGATTATCTTCTCAGCATAGAGATTGACTAAATATGGTGAAAGGATATGACCCTGACATACACCCTTCCCTTCCTGATGCTGTACACCCTTGTTCTGTTCAAAGAACAGTTTCTTGGTCTATGTACAGGTTCTGCATGACAATAATGAAGTGTTCTGGAATACAGATTCTTCACAAAGTTATCCATAATTTGTTATGATCCTCACAGACAAATGTCTTTGCATAGTCAACAAAACATTAAGTAGACAGCTTTCTCGTATTCTTTTCTTTCAACTAAGATTTATCAGACATCAGAAATTATATTCCTCATTCCATGTCTTCTAAATCCAGCTTTCTTTCCTAGAAGTTCCCTGTAAATACACTGCTCTGACCATTTCTGAATTATCTTCAGCAACATTTTACTTGGGAATTATATTAGTGATATTGTTTGATAATATCCATATTCTATTGGACCACCTTTCTTTGGAATGGGCACTGATATTGATCTCACCTCACATCTGTCAGTTTGTCATCCAGTGGTGCCTTGCACATTGCTGTGAGGCTGGAGGCTATGCCACTGTATTAAAATATCACCTGGATCACCCATGGTGGACAGGTTTCAGCAGAGCTTCCAGACTAAGACAAACTGGGAAGAAGGACAGAGCCATCCACTTCTGAAAAAAGTGGCTACTGAAAACTGGAAAATTTTATGAAAAACACTGAAACATTGTCTGATATAGGGCCAGAAGATGAGTCCCCCAGGTTGGAAGGCACTCCAAATACAACTATGGAAAAGATGTCTTCCAAAAGGAGAGTTGGCCTTAATGATGAGGGTGGAATAAAGCTTTTGGGACATTCATTTGCTAACTGGGCCTAACTAAAAATGGGAATAAAGAGCTGTAAACATTCTTTAATAATTGAATCATAATGTACAAAGTATAAATCTAGGAAAATTGGAAGTTGTCAAAAATGAAATGGAACACATAAAGATCAGTATCTTTGAAATGAACTGGCAGTGGCCATTTTTAATTAGACAATCATATGACATAATATAAGGGGAATGGCAAATTGAAGAGAAATGGAATGGCATTCATTGTAAAAAAAATTTCTCAAAATATTATTGAAGTACAATGCTGCCAATGATAGGATAATACCCATATGCCTACAAGGAAGACCAGTTAATACAACTATTATTCAAATTTACTCACCAACCACTAAAGCCAAAGATGAAGAAATTGAAGATTTTTACCAACTTCTGCAGTATGGAATTAACCAAATATGCAATCAAAGTGTATTGATAATTATTTGTGATTGGAATGAAAAAGTAGGAAAAAGAAGAATCATTGGTAGTTGGAAAATGGGGCCTTGATAGAAATGATACTGGAGATCATATGATAGAATTTTGTAAGACCAATGATTAATTCATTGCAAATACCCTTTTGAACATAGATGTTGGTTATGACATGTGGAGTCTGCCGGATGGAGTACACAGAAATCAGATCCACTACGTCTGTGGAAAGAGATGATGAAGAACCTCAATATCATCAGTTAAAACAAGGTCACAGGCAGACTATGGAATAGACCATCAATTGCTCATATGCAAGTTCAAATTAAAGCTAAAAGAAAATTAAAATAAGGATTAGTATAGGGGTTTTTTAAATCAATCTCTTTTAAGATGTGAAAGAGATTAAAACTAGTGAGCAAAACAGAAATGGGGGAAGATTGAGGCCATGTTACATGGAGATCTCCAAGGAACCAAAAAACTGAAGCAGAATAGACAAGGACCTTCCCCCAGAGTTAGCAGAGAAAGAAAGACTTCCCCTAGAGCTTGTGATCTGCATTCAGACTTCTAGCATCTTAAAATGTGAGACAATAAATTTAAAGCCATTCTCTTGTGGTATTTCTGTTTTAGCAACACTAGATGCCTAAGGCAGCCACTTTAAACAGGTGGTTTAGTAAGTATGTCTATCAATGAATTGGTTGTTATCTCACTTTATTAAAACATCTTTATAATTAAATAAAGCTCTCAACACCTGGACACTGATTATGACTACCTAAAATATGCTGCAAATTACAAAAGTCTGATGTGTATGGAGATACAGTTTATGTACTACACAAAGACTCTTGACATGTGGAGTTAGAAAAGCTGACATTTAGCCCTCTGTCAGATCACCAAGTCTTGTGTTTGAAGTGTTACTTCATCCATCTTCACATCAGGTACATTTTGCTTTGTACAAGAGTACTGGGTTGGCTATTGGTATCCCAAAGTCACAGAAGAACAAGGCTGGTGGTTTTGCAAACTACAGAGATGGTGGCGATGTTCAGGAAAGTTCAATTGGCTACTTAGTGACTAAGTCCCATAACAGATTTTAGAAATATCAAGCATAAAATAATGTATTAATATGGCCAGTATAAAAATACTACATAGAAAAGACCAGAGTCAACAACATTTATACAATTAGATTTTAAGATTAATTTGAACAGACAATTTACTTAGGGAAGCCTTTATCTGGGAGCTCTAGTGGTGTAGTGTCTAAGGCATTTGATTGCTAACCAGAAGGCTGGTGGTTCAAATCCACCAGCCATTCCTTGGAAGGAAGGAATCACTACTTCCATAGTGATACCACCTTGGAAAACCAAGGAGAGGTTGCTATAAGTTGGATGAGATTCAATGGCAGTGAGTAAGTCTATATCTGCCATAAAGTTGTTATACTGGAATAACTTTCCCTGACGCTAGGACTTGAGAGAAATTGGGCTTTAACCACGTATTGGCTAACATTTCTTGTTTGAATGATTTACCAACACCTTTGTTTAAGAAATTCTGTCTCTCAATATCTGATGATTTTTACCACTATTTGGAAACCTAGTGCTATAAAGAAAATATGACTCATCATTTTTATATTATTTTAATTATAATATTAAGACCAGTATATTTTGCAGTGTATTTATCAAACCATCTCTGCTTTCTCAAATTATAGAGTTCTAGGGAAAAAAAAGGATAGTGGGCAAGTAAACAAACAGTAATATTCTATACTTAAAACCACTCCCTATATTCATATTCAGATACATATTTACCAGCTTTATTTACAAGGTAGGATGGAGATAGAAGCAACTCAAACTATAAGACAAATACTTGTTTCATCTCTTCTTCATTTTCTGTCTTCATCAAATTAAAATCTGACATTGCAATATGCTAAAGAAAAAAATAATCAAACACATTCAAAATCAAGAAAGTTTATGCATGCACATTAAATTAAATAGTAAAATTCACAGAAATATCTCAAAGGTTCATTTATAAATATGCACAACAAAAGTATTTATCTGTTTACTGATTATTTTATTGTGATTATTAAAAAGCAAAACAAAACAAAACAAAAAAACTCCAGGATATTTTGGCCCCCAAACATATATGTTACCAAATAAGAGTAGTTACCAAAGAATCATAAATACTGATCTCTTAGAGAAGTAAGGTACATGGTGTTTGAGCTTCAGTTCTAACATTATGGTTATGCATTTATGTTGTATTTTCTCTTTGTATAATACAAGCTTATTTTCTATAATGAAATTGCCACAACTTGGTTTCCCAAAAGGGAAGAATATTTTCTCTCCATTTTTTTTTTCCCTGTAAAGGGAGAAACAACAGTTTTGGATAAATATGTACATTTATTATGGCTTATAGACTCAATTCCAGCTGTGGCCCACCTGGATTTAAAGCAACATGATTTTTTTAGATTTTAATTGGCATTTCCATATCACTTCCATGTAAAGATCAATATCAACATACCTGGTTCCCATGGATGTTTTTAGTTAAATATATAAGTAGATACAAGTAATTAAGTAGACTCCAAGTCAAATATTTTATTTGTCTTTTTATAGCTAAAGACTTGTATGATTTTATAAGCTTCAAAGTGCAACCTTTTACTTTAACTCTATATAAACTTCAGTAAATCCTGAATTTCCTTGGCTCAAAGAATGAAATGTGTGTAATCTGGGATAAAGTATCTTGTTAACGTTTTACAATTTAAACATCTTGTATTTTAAAAAAGAAATTAATTTTCAGCTATATAAAACTTTTAATGTTCAGAAGGAGTTTAAATGTATATTCTTATATGCTAAAACAAAAATAATAATAAATATTTATGGGGTGTTTCTAATGGGGCAAATCTTGCTCTATGAGATTCCTATGTTTTAACCCATTTCTTCCTCATAAGACCCTCATAAGGCAGGTAACTTTTTTTTTTTTTTTTTAATTATATTTCATGTTCAATGGAAGAAGAAATAGAGGCACAATTAGGTTAAAAGACCAGTCCAAAGGTACACAATTAGCATATGATAGAACAGGCTAAGTGTAAAGCCATCTAAGTGTAAAACTGGAGCTCTTAATCACTCTATCCTGGAAGCCACTTTCAAGGAAAAATAAGTCTTCTGACAAAGTTTTCAGAGTCAAACCCAAATTGCACATGATTTTGATAATCATGGATAATTCTTAATAGTAAAGAATCCTTGTCCAAAAGAGTAGACACCAAAGACACAAAGGTAGAAAAAAACACAAACAATTTATTTACAGGACATTCATCATTTATTGAACAAATGTAAGTAAGATTCCAATTAAATTCCAGTGGTGAAAAACAGAAAGTAATCAATCAATCAATCAATGATAAGTCTATGAACAAATTAAAAACCAGTTGCCATTAGGTTACTCCATCTCCAGTGTTGACACTATGTGTGTTACCATGCAGCTATGCTCTGCAAGTGTTATCAATGGCTGATTTCTCAGAACCAGATCATGAGGACTTTTTTCCATGGCACCTCTGAATGGATTTGAGCCTCAAATTTTTCCATTAGCAGCTGATAACATTAACTCATCAAGGATTTCCGAAAAAGATAAAAGATGGTAATATAATAGAGGACTTCTGGTGGCACAATGGTTAAGTACTAGGCTGCTAACCAAAAGGTTGAGGAGTCAAACCCACAGTTGCTCAGTGAAAGAAAAGAACTGGATATCTGCTTCCATAAAGATTTCAGCCCAGAAAACCCTGTGGGCCAATATCACTCTTTTACAAGTTGGAATTAATTGGAGAGCACACAACAAGAACAACGATATAGGAGCTCTGGTGAGATGGTGGAATAGACATATAAACCACACAGACCCTCTTCAACAAAGAAAAGGGGAATCAATTAACATACAATTAATGCAGATACAGAAGATAATCCTGGAGCCCTGAGCTTTGAAAGGAAGGATACAGAAGTGCTCTAAACTCCAACAAGTAGAAGAACCTGCATGAAAACACCAAAAAAGGAGACATATGGAGCTGCCAGCAGTCAGCGATCCTGATGGCACAGACAGCTTGGATATTGTCAACGGACGTTGTTGTTGTTGTTGTTGTTGTTGTTATGTGCCGTTGAGTTGGACCCAACTCATAGCAACCCCTCCTTGGGTTTCCTAGGCAGTATCACTATGGAAGCAGATTGCCCCATCTTCCTACTGAGGAGTGGCTGGTGGGTTTGAACCTCCAGCCTTCTGGTTAGCAGTCAAGTGCCTTATGCACTAAACTACAAGAGCTCCTTCAAGGGGTGTTAGGACCTAATAACCTAAAAAAAACAGCTCTGCTAGCCAGGGGCTCCACAGAGGACTGCACTGGTGGCTGGTGAATAAAAGGAGGAGCAGTGAAGAGAGAGATGGGCTGAGTGAGACATAGACTTTTGGTTGACCAGAAGGCACAGACATTTTGAATGTTTACAAGTGGTTTCATCATTTTGGATATTTAAAGCAACAGTGTTCTCTCAGATTCCAGAGACCTAAGAATAGGCTCTGCATGCCGGGGACTGCAAGAACATTCCGCACATGAACAACTGGGAACGTGAGTTATTTCCATTGTTACTCTTATATCCTACACCCTCTTGGTAAACAGAGATGCAGCTATCCCTCACTCCCATCCACATTCCGGGACAGTAGGAATTCTATCCCAGTCTGTGTGCTCCAACAGAATCTGGATGCCCTGCCCTGCTCTGCCCATATTGCTCCCTCTTTTTTATTTTTTTTTGTCAGTTTAAAAGTTATTATTATTACTAATATTATTTTCATTCTTCTTCTTATTTATTCTTCCATTCCCAAGTTATAGTTTTCGGCTTTTTCTTTCTTTCCTCTTCCTGATTCCCATTGTTTTTCTTTCTCATGGTTAACCCCATTCCCTGTTTTTCTTGTTGAATTTTCCCATTTTTCTTTCATTATTCTTCTACTCCACCTCTTTTCTCTTATTGTCTCCTCCCCAGAAGTTTTTTTTTTTTTTCCTTCTTATTTTGTTGGTGAAAAATTTTGGAAGAAAATACAAGAACAAAAGGACAAAATAAATGGAAAATTAGAAATGATACAATATACACAGATAGAAATCCAGAAGATTAATACTAAATTTTCAGAAATATATAGCACATTGAAAGGGCAAAGGAGTAGAATCAAATCAATGGAAGACAAAATTAATGAGAATGAAGAAAAAGATTTGAATACTTCTTTGGAAAGGGATCAATCAGAAAAAAAGATCAAAACAAAATGAAGAAAGCCTAAATTTCACTTGGAATACCAACAAAAGGAATAACCTACTTGTAATTGGAATTCCAGAACAAGGAAACAAAAAGAAAACCACTGAAAAAATTATCCAAGATTTGTTGGAAAAAAACTTCCCTGATATGATGAAAGACGAGGATATGTCCATTCATGAAGTCCAAAAATCCTCAAATAGGACAGACCCCAAAAGAAAATAATCTAGACAGATCATCATCAAAATCACCAAAAACAAAGACAAAGAAAGAATCCTGAAGGCAGCATGGGAATAGTGAAAAGTTACCTCCAAAGGACAATCAATAAGAATAAGCTCTGATTTCTCAGCAAAAACTGTGTAAGTGAGAAAGAAATGGCATGGTATATATAATACCCTGAAAGAGAAAAATTTCCAACCAAGAATTATATACCCAACAAATTTGTCCCTCATGTATTATGGTGTTATTAGGAGATGTGCAAATAATCAGGAATTAAGGGAATTTGGTAAAACCAAACCAACCTTACAAGAGTTACCAAAGTGAATCCCTTGAACAGAGAACCAATAATAGCAAGCCACAACCAACCATTAATAATAAGATGACATAACCCAGAAACCAACACAGCTATGGAAGTATTCAAAGTAAAATAAGCTTACAAGATTGTAAACAGGAACCAGAGACATCAAATGGCAAATGAGCACAACTGCAAACCCATAAGAGGGAAAAAACAGTGCAATTTCAGAACTTCTAAATTGCGAGGATGTCAAAAGACTTGCAATACAGAATGGACTATTCTAAA
>NW_006921642.1:12157645-12158503 GCF_000298275.1 Orycteropus afer afer
AATAGAAGGGACATTTCTCAACATAAAGGGCATATATGAAAAACCAACAAGCAACACTGCTTTTAATGAAGAGAGACTGAAGAAATTCCCCTTGTCAACAAGAGTCAGACAATGATGCCCTCTATCATCACTTCTATTCAACTTTGTATTGGAAGTCCTAGCCAGAGGTATAAGGCAAGAAAGGGAAATCAAAGACATCTAAACTGGTAAGGAAAGAGGAAACTATCCCTATTTGCTAATGATATGGGGGAGCTCTGGTAGCATAGTGCCTAAGGCACTTGACTGCTAACCAGAAGGCTAGTGGTTCAAACCCACCAGCCACTCCTCAGAAGGAAAATGGAGCAATCTACTTCCCTAGTGATACTGCCTTGGAAACCCAAGGAGTGGTCACTTCGTAGTCTGGTCCGACTCAATGGTACATAACAACAACAAAATACTTAGAAAACCCAAGAGACTCAGTCAAAACACTACTGGAACTAATTGAGAGATTCAGCATACTGCCAGGATACAAGATTAACATGCAAAAATTAGTTGGATTCCCCTATACACTAGAAAAGAGATTGCTGAAAAAGAAATAAGTAAATCAATACCACTTACAATAGTTATCAAAACAAACAAACAAACAAAAAAATTGGGAATAAATCTTGCCAGAGACACAAAAGACTTGTACAAAGAATACTATAAAAGAAACCATAAGAGATCTACATAAATGGAAGATCATACCATGCTCATGTTGTTGTTGTTGTTAAGTGCTGTCCATTCGTTTCCAACTCATAGCGACCCCATGCACAGCAGAATGAAACACTGCCCGATCCCACGCCGGCCCCACAATCCCTGCTATACTTGAGCCCATCATCG
>NW_006921642.1:12161903-12189232 GCF_000298275.1 Orycteropus afer afer
ACACAGACCAGGAAGCTCTCATTTGAAGAGAACAACATGATACTGCATAGTTTAAAATCAGAAAGGGAGTGCATCAGGGTTGTATTGTTTAACCACACTTATTCAATCTGTATGCTGAGCAAATAATCCAAGAAGCTGGACTATTTGAAGACAAGTGTAGTATCAGGATTGGAGGAAGACTCGTTAACAACCTGTGATATGCAGACAACACAGCTTTGCTTACTAAAAGTGAAAATGACTTGATACACTCAGTGATGGGGATTAAAGACTACAGTCTGCACTATGTATTAAACATCAGCATAAAGAAAATGAAAATCTGCATATCTGGACCAATAAGCAACACCATGATAAATGGAGAAGCGATTGAAGTTGTCAAAGATTTCATAGTACTTGTTTCCACAATCAGTACCCATGGAAATGTTGTTGTTATGTGTCATCAAGTGGGACTCAACTCAGAGCGACCCCTCCTTGGGTTTCCGAGGCAGTGTCACTAAGGAAGTAGATTGGCCAACCTTCATTCTAAGAAGTGACTGGTGGGATTGAACTTCCAGCTGTCTGATTAGCAGTCAAGTGCCTTAGGCACTCTGCTACCAGAGCTCCCCACCCACCCCCACCCTCACCGTGGAAATAGCAGTCAAGAAATCAGAGGACATATTGCACTGGGAAAATCTGTTGCAAAAGACCTCTTTCAAGTGCTGAAGAGCAAAGATATTTCTTTGAAGACTAAGGTGTGCCTAACCTAAGCCATGGTATTTTTAGTCGCCTCATATGCATGGAAGGAAGACCAAAAAGGAATTGATCCTTTTGAGATGTGATGCTGGAGAAGAATACTGAAAGTTCCATGGACTGCCTGAAGAACAAATGAATATGTCTTGAAATAATTGCAGCCAGAATGTTCCTTGGAAGTCAGAATGGCCAGACTTTATCTCACCTACTTTGGTCATGTTGTCAGAAGGGACCATTCCCTGGAGAAGGGTATCATGTTTGGTAAAGTAGAAGGTCAATGAAAGAGGAGAAGGCCCTGAATGAGATGGATTGTCATAGTGACTACAATGATGCACTTATGTATAATGAGGAATGTGGGACTAGCCCAGGACTGGGCAGTGTTTTGTCCTGTTGTAGATAGTGTTACTATGATTCAGAGACAACTCAACGGCACCTAACAACAACAGCAATACTGTTTGGAGTAAAGGTATTTTCATGAGTCTTAAAATTTGGATGACCATCTAGTGTGCAAGAATCGGAATTGTTCATCTGGAACAGAGGAAGAAGGAGAGTCATCAAAAGGAAGAAAATTGGAAACGTATTTCTAATCGCCTCCATCAACAGCTCCCTGCACTGAGACCAGAAGAACTGGATAGTGTCCAGCTACCACTATTGAACATTTTGATCAATAATTCTGTGGAGAAATCCCAATCAATTCTGTGTTTGTAGTAACCTAATTTACTGAACTCTCTCTGAATGTTAATTTTAGTACTATATGGTCTATTAATAACTAAATAAACCCTAAAAAGTAGGTCTGTATCACCAGAATAGTAGCTGCCAATATTGAAAATCCTTAATGGAGCCAATGCCATTTTTGGAGCAACAGTATGGTAAGCAGAATGAAGTTTTCCTCTTCCTAGTGATGCTCACAGCCGAACCCCTGGAACTTGTGCATGTTAACTTATTGGTCAAAGATAACTTTGCAGGTGTGATTAAATTAAGAATTTTAAAATGCATAGCTTGTCTTGGATTACCTGAGTGAGCCCGGTATAATAATCAGGGTACTTTATAAGAGGCAGGGAAGAAGTTGAAAGGAAGGAGTAGG
Organism: Orycteropus afer afer; assembly: GCF_000298275.1. Taxonomy (NCBI): domain Eukaryota; kingdom Metazoa; phylum Chordata; class Mammalia; order Tubulidentata; family Orycteropodidae; genus Orycteropus; species Orycteropus afer. The sequence goes on from NW_006921642.1 coordinate 12,163,714, forward strand.
AGATATGAATATGGAAGGAAGGTGTTAAAGTGACTTGAGGAAAAGAATGCAGGCAGCCTCCAGAAACTAGAAAAGGCAAGGGAACAAATTCACCCCTAAAGTTTCCCAAAGTAACCAGCTCTGCTTACACCTTGACTTTTGCTCAGGGAGAGTGACTTCAGACGTCTGGCCTTTAGCATGGTAACAGAATAAATTTATAATGTTTTAAGCCACCAAGTTTGTGATAATTTCTTACAGCTGTCTCAGGAAAATAATATAAATACATAAGCAGGAAATCACAAGAGTGCAGTTAAGATAAATTTCTAGACACTGCCACTCTAGTGGACTATGGTTGATGGAAGGCAGTGTTCTGAGTATTTCTGGAGTATGGAACACAATTGTTCCCTATCCTGGAGTAAAACCTGTAGGGCCAAATTTAAGGAGAACTGAATGTAGAAGAAATGGTTGTTGTGACATCTTCAACTGTGTTCATGTCCATAGGATCAAATAACCATAAATAAAAGGGGTAGGCAATATATATGCTAAGAGACTATTTATGAGCATTTTAACCAGATAATTCTGAAAATAATTTTAGAAATCACAAGAATTGCACAACAGAGGCAAAGGTTGATGCTTTCTTTACCTAGATCATCTCAATTTCATTTATATAGAACAATATTGGTAAATTCTTGTTTGAATAACCAGGATTCCATAATCCAATTCTCATGTGAATATGTGTTGCTAAGTTATGACCTTAACATACTTTTAAGGTATTTGCCTCACTGTTGAATCATTTGGTAACACTATTTAGTAAAGAACAGCTGTGTACCCCACCCATGTGGCACCACTGAGTTAAATTCAAGATTAAAACATAATGCTTGTTCTCATGTATCTCAGAGTTTGCTGGAGAAAATAGATATCAAGTAATATTAAAGTGTTAAAACCAGTTGTTGTAGGAGCATGTGATGCAAATTTGAGGGCTCAGGTAAGATTTAAGATATGTGTACTCCTGTAGTGACTGAAGAGGAATAGTGTAAGTTTGTAAAGAATATACAAATACAGCTTGAAAATAAATTAGTCTTCCTGTTTGCATTTTGAATGCCTTTCGAAAGATATTTATTATAGCATAAGATTGTTCCAAAAACCCAATGTACACTTAAGAATATATGTTCAAAAAAACCCTTGGGAAGTTTGCTGTATGACATCCATTGACATTAATGGGACTCCTGTTGTTAAATTACGACATGTGTTGATTTGAAAACCTACTTCAACACAGTAAAAGCTGATTTTTAGATGTTAAGTGGGTAATTGCTGATTGCACTGATGTGGAGTAAATAATTTTAGATAGAAACTGTGTTTTCTATTGTGCCTTTTCCATTTACTTTACCAAAAATTACTACCAACAGAAAATCATGGTGAACTTGGCTGAAAGAATTCACACTTTCAAATTTGTAAAGCTGCAATATATTTCCTTTAGAAAGCTTTCATAACCTCAAAAGAAGTGTAAAATACTAAAATCCCTCAAATCTTTGCACAGTTCACAAATGAATATGTGCCTTCTAGCAATATTTAGGTTTTGCCAGGAATGTAAATATGATAGACTTTGGAGTCATCCCACACTTTAATTAAAATTCAAATAAATCCTATGCCTGGTCTTCTGTGCAAATAGAGCTCTTTCAAGGAGGAATCAAAAATAGAAGTAATTTGAAGAGAAACCTGAATTATTCTTTAAATAAACCCTGGAGGTAAAACTAAATTAAACACTAGGATCTTATATTTTCATGAAAGCTCTGGATCCTACGCAGATTTTTAAAAGTAAGTCACATAACAGATTCTTGTAGCTATTGTTCATAATGTTTTTTTTTTTTTAAACCAGTTTATCAGCTTGCCTTATCTTTTCCCTAAACTTACCACTTTTTGGAACTGGCTATACATACCACATTTTTTTTTTTAATCATTTTGTTATAGCTTTCACAAACCAATCAACATGACTGTGCTAACTTTATTGAAACTAATTTACAGGAGAAAACATAAATTGTTATTTATTAGTTTTGCACTTATCCTGAGATGTTTGCACATAAAGAATCTGCTAAAAAAAAAAAAAATCTTAAAAAAAAGATTTTTGAGTATATTAAGTAAAGTGAAAACCATTCTGAGCAAATTGGAAATTATAGAATAGGAAAATTATATACATGCAAAGAAATATTGTATATAAGACATTTGAATACATCAATTTTTCATTAGCTGGTTGCCTTAAAGAATTAAGTGCTTTGGTAATCTCAGCATCCATTCTTTTAACTTTTAGGTGACTCAAAATAAAGGCTCAAAGCAAGGTGGCAGGAGACAAACGGTTCAACGAGTACTGAAAAAAATGTATAAAATTAGTACAGATTGATTGAGATATATTTTTATCATTATTTGAATCCTCTCCTAACGTTTTTATGCAACACCCTCTACTTCCCCAAACATCTCACTGTCCTAATTTTATTGCAATTACTTGCATGCTTTCCATCTTTCCTGAAAGTCTCATTAGAGCCGTGGTCCATTCTTACTGTTTTCACCCTAGTGCTTAATATAATGTTTGACATGCAGAATACATTCAATTTTCATTGCTTGAACATATGAATAAGTGAAAAGATAAATTATATGGGCTCTATAAGGAGCTCTGGTGGCGTAGAGCCTAAGGCATTTGACTACTAACTAGATGGTTAGTGGTTCAACCTACCAGCCACTCCATGGAAGAAAGACCGGGCAATCTACTTCTTAAAGATTTACTACCTTGGAAACCCAAAGGGAGTTGCTATGAGTTGGAATCAATTGGATGGCAGTGAGTTTGAGTATTGAGGCGTAAGGAGTGTGGGGTGATGCATATAAGTTTCTCATTGCTAAAAACAAAACTCTACTCTTTTCTCATTTTATAGACCTCAGAATAATAGTGAGATTACAGTGACTCCTTCAATTTGCTTTCTTCAACAAGATTTTTCATGACTTAAAATCTGAGTTTTTTTTTTTTTTTTTTTTTAAAGGCATGATCTGAACATTGCATAAACCACCAATCAACTCAGTTCATATTCAAACAAAGTTTTGGACATAATGGTTTGCTAATCTGATTAAGACCAAAGTCTTTGGTATGGATTACACACCTCAGCATAAAGAAAAAAAAAAAAAAAATCCTCAAAACTGGACCAATAAGCACCATCATGATAACTGGAGAAAAAGTTGGCAGGGATTTCATTGTTCTTGGATCCACACTCAGCATCTATGGAAGCACCGGTCAAGAAATCAGATGTTTTATTGCACTGGGAAAATCTGCTACAAAAGACCTCTTTAATGTGTTAAAGAGCAAAAATATTACTTTGAAGACTAAGGTTCCCTTAACCCAAGACATGACATTTTCAGTTGCCTCATATACATGTGAAAGCTGGACAATGAACAAGGAAGACTAAAGAAGAGTTGAGACCTTTGAATTATGGTGTTAACAAAGAATACTGAAAATATCACGTACTTCCAGAAGAATGATCAAATCTGTCCTGGAAGAAGTGCAGAGGGAATGTTCCCTAGAAGCAAGATTGGCCAAACTTCCTCTCACTTACTTTGGTTGAGTTTTCAGAGAGACAATTCACTAGAGAAGGATCATGCTTGGTAAAGTTAACAAAAAAGGAGAAGACCCTCAATGACATGGATTAACACAGTGGCTGCAACTATGGGATCAAGTATAGCAAGGATTGTGAGGATGGTCCACAACTGCACAATGTTTTACTCTGTTGTACATAAGGTCTCTATGAGTTCGCACCAACTGGATGGCATCTAACAACAACAACATATATATGTGAAAGCTGGACAATGAATAAGAAAGACCAAAGATGAGTTGATGCCTTTGAATTGTGGTGTTGGCAAGGAATACTGAAAATACCATGGACTGCCAGAAAAATGAAAAAAAAAAATCTTTCTTAGAAGTATAGCTGGAATGCTCCTTAGGAGCAAGAATAGATAGACTTCATCTTACCTGCTTTGGTCATGTTGTCAGACTAGGCCAGTCTCTGGAAAAGAATATCATGCTTGGTAAACTAGAGGGTCAGCACAAAAGAGGAAGACCCTCAACAATATGGATTGACACATTTATGCAACAATGGGCTCAAGCAGAGCAAGAATTGTGAGGATAGTGCAGGACGTGACAGTGTTAAGTCTGTTGTGCACTGAGATGCTGTCAGCCGGTACTGACTCTGCGATACCTAACAACAACAATCTGACGGGGAAAAAAAAAAAAAAAAAAAAAATGGGTGGCATGTGGAAGATCTTCTTAGATCTCTTAGTAATAGCAGCAAATATAAATTTATTTTAAAAGAATTTTGAAAATTATTTAATGGAACTGCTATAATTGACTAATTCAATCCTCTAATTAATCAGTCCAAAATGGCCAATCTAAGTGAACAGTCTACTTTGTTTAAAATTATTTATTTGAAGAATGTTGATAATTGTTGAAGCTGGATGATGAAGCTTCATCAAACTATTCACTTTATCTGTATTCATTGGAATATTTTCACAAAAAAAGATAAATAATATATGACCAATATTTTATAACAAAACAAAATTAGGGAAATTTCAGAAATAGAAATATTTTTGTGATATTTGTATTTGTCTTAAAACTTATATTTCTCTCTGGTACTACAATTTTGAAGGAGCTCATTAATATTTAAAGTCTCTTAGTTTGAGATTTACTCAGTAAATGCAGATTAGATTACAATACATTTGTGATATTTTTCAGCACTTCCATAATTGAAAATGAATCTGTGAAAATGCCATCAGTTTGAAGATATATTAATTCTATGATTTTTGATGTGTTAGTGTGATTTTTAATGTGTGTCGGCCTCACTAATAGCATGTGACTTACTTATCAGTCAAAGTTTGGCACTTAAAACATAATTACTTTATCTTTTAGCAATGCATTCTTTTCATTTACTTTTACAGAAGAAAATAAATGTCAACATCAATGGATTATATATACAATGAATTGAAATCTATGGCATATTTTGTATGGCTGCTTAAAAGATAACCCAAGTAAAATGTGTGCAGTAACTTTACTTGTGAGTATGCTGTATGAAAGAAAATATGTTCTTATCCATAATACATATGAGAGTGTTTGTGTAAGATATGCACAGTCCAAGTAACATCTCTGGCCAGTAATTTGACTTCCCATAATAGCAGCTTGCTCAAGGCATATATCAAGAAAAATATGCTTCCTGGATCAATTTAGATATGGTAAAACAAGGTTGCACACATATTACTGTAGAGGAAGGAATTCAGCCTCTATAAACCATACAGCACAGTAGAATGATTATTGTACTGCAATGCTCAGTTGGTAAAGAAATATTTACCAAGGACCGCTTATTTGCAGTGCACGATACCAGATGCTGCCTTAGGTAGCAACATAAATTAAAGAACAGGCATTGCCCTCTAGCACCTTTTAATCTATTTAGGAGATGTCAAACATAAACTAAATTAATAGCCCTCATAAAACAAAATAGACTTAAGTAGAAGTCTAGTGACTTTCTGTAGTAAAATCATACTTTTACCTTAATATAGCATTTGTACCTGTGCAGCAAAAATTGGTTTAGGAGTCAAGAATGATTAACCAAGAAAGATGCTTTGTTTTGTCTTCTTTTGTCTTGGAGAAAGTAAAGTTTTAGTTTCACAGATCTGTCATGGCAAAGATGAGATGGGAAATGGGAATCTGAGCAAGCAAAATGTGTGTGAAAAATTCCACATACATTTCACACAAATTTCACATACATCAGTAAATTTAAGATTTACTGATCAAAAAACCCAATGAGGTAGAGAAATACAATTAATTGGATTTTATTATAAGTATCATGTTAAATTGGATCATCTATAGATGAGATCTCAGATTACACGTACTCTAGTTTATCATTTCATCCTCTGTTGTTTTCCTTTATTTTCATAACACACTACAAACACAAAAATACCCATCAAATTTTAGAATGAGTTTAAACCCTGAATGCATACAGAGCATCCTGCTACATGGAGAGTTAAAATATATAACTTAAAATAACTGCACAGCATTGTAAATTTTAAGATAATACAACAGACTTTTCTATCAAGTATACACTTTATCCACCACTTGTCAGTTTTCAGTTTGTTGTATTGGTGGCTGTGTGCTGCTGTATGCTGGAAGCTCTGCTCAACTATTTCATATACTACAACAGTTACTTAGGGTGGACAGAGAGATACCTACAGTGCTTCTTGACTAAGACATAGTGGGGAGAACAGACTGGTGATGTACACTAAAAAATTAGCCAATGAAAACTGTATAAATCACAACAGAATTATTATTTATTATAGTGATGGAAGCTGAATCTCATAGGTTTAAAAGCACTACACAATAGTTATAACAGTGGATTCAAATATATGTAAGATCATGAAAATGACACAGAAGCAGGCAACATTTCATTATGTTATATGTGAGGTCACCTGAACTTTGAGCCGACTCTAAGGCTACTAACAATAGCACTAATGATATGTTGCTGAACACAGTACAGAAGAACAAATGGAATACTAATACACCATCCACCCCTGTACAGTTTGCTGAGATAAATAACTCTGTCATCAGTGTCTAGTTTCTCAGACATATTACATAGCAACTTCAGGGGACAGTAAGTTTATGTTAATGGAGGAAGAGTAACTCAGAAAAGGAGAGTAAAAATAGTTGCACAACTTGACAAATGTAATCAATGCCAGTACACTACACCCATGATTGACAAGAAGTTCAATGCAGAGATGAAGCATATCATTTGGCTACTTAAGATAAGTAATTAGTAGCTTGTTAAGGGAGCTATATAATAGTTCTGCTCTCCAGAACATATCAAACTCTCCCCAGGAAATAATCATGCTTTCTGTGATAATAAACAGATATTTACTCACTGGAACACAAAAGCAAAGGAATTAATTATGAAGATTTATATATGAAATAACATTACTTTCATATTCTTGGAGTAAAAAAAAAGACGACTGAATTTATGTAAAATAAATTCAACATACTGTATGGAGTACTTAATACATTATTTGATTATAAACTGAAGATCCAAATGAATGTGGGAGAGCACGCTTACTGAAGAAATTTTATCCTTCTGTTTATATTTATTGTAAATGATTTTTTATAATCAGATGAGACATCTGAAAATTTTTAGGCACTAATTTTCAAAGACCATGAAGCCCTCTGGGTGACTTTTTCATTTCCTTAACAGATAGTTTAGTTTTAAACTACATACTTTCCCTTGGCAGACTGAGAGATGAAAAGCCTGCTATAAAATTGATTTGGCATCAACATAAAAGAAAGCTTTGTAAGAAGTAGTACTAACCAAGAAGCTCTTTTCACCAACATATGCTCAAAAATTAAAAGTCACTCAGAACTGGGTAGCATTCCATGCTCCAACATACCTAAAAAAAATCGTATTTATACTCTTAATTATTATATTTCACAAATAAAAACTATCAACTCTTACCTGTGGCATGTTTTGCAAGATTTTAAGCCCCTTGAATTGTGTGTTTCACATAACAATTCTAATCTATTAAAGAATGTAGACATTCTTGTATGTAATTGTAATATAATTTTACTATTCCTCAAATAAATATCAGGGACATGCCCTCACAATGATTACACAAATGAAGAAAACTTTTAAAAAGAAATGTAGTCATTCACCATTAGTCTTATGTCTTATCTAAACCAAAAAACCAAATTAGCTGCCATTGAGTTGATTTGACTTATAGTGACCTTACAGGATAGAGTAGAACAGTTCCACAGAATTTCCAAGAGTATAGTATTTACAGAAGTAAACTGCCACTTCCTTCCTGTTTGAATCACCAACCATTTGGTTAGCAGCTGAGTACTTAACCACTGTACCACCAAGACTTCTTATGTTTTATCTGCATGATCTTTAAAATCCCAATTGATTTGGTGGTTTATTAACATTGAGTTAGCATAATTACTAGTGTATAAATAAATGTAACCCAAAACAAAGCATCATCCTACAATAAATGTGTTGTCTCTATACCTAAAAGTAAAGAAGAAACACCTCTTTAGATAATTCAAGAAATATTTTAAAGAATTCAAATATTTCAAGGGAAAAATGGATTATTTTCTTTTGATAAATATAATTAGAATTTTCTATTTAATCAAATTTAGTTAAACTGGAAAAAAAATACTGGATTGAAAGCATATAACAAAATTTTTTGTTCCATCTTTTCTAGTATGCTTGGGCCAAGAAGGCTGACCTATAGGATTAAACTGCTCTGAACGTCTATTAAAATGTTTTGATTGAACAGTGATTGCTTAAGGATAGATACAAAATGAACCATGTATTACTTTTCTAAGACTACAGTAATAAAACACAGACATACCTCATTTTATTGTGCTTCGTAGATACTATGTTTTTCAAATGATTGAATTTTTTCACAAATTGAAGGTTTATGGCAAGCTTATGTTGAGCAAATTTTCCAGTGCCTTTTTTTTACAATAGCATGTGTTCACTTCATGCCTCTGTGTCATGTTTTGGTAATTCTCAGAATATTTCAAACTTTCTCATAGTGTATCTGCACACTTGTTGAACTATGTTGTTGTTACGTGCGGTCAAGTCAGACCCAACTCATAGCGACCCCTCCTTGGGTTTCCGAGGCGGTATCACTACGGAAGTAAATTGCCCAACCTTCCTTCCGAGGAGTGGCTGGTGGGTTTGAACCTCCAGCCTTTGGGTTAGCAGTCAAGTGCCTTAGGCACTATGCTACCAGATCTCCCTAATAAGCTATAGTATAATGTAAACAGAACTTTTATGTACACTGGGAAACCAAACAATTCTTGTGACTCACTTGATTACAATATTTTCTCGATGGCAGTGGTCTGGAACTGAGTCCATATCCTCAAGAAATGTATGCACCACAAATTAAACATCTTTAAACAACAGAAATGTATCTTCTCACAATTCTAGAGGTTAATATTCAGAATTTAAGATCATGGTCTTTCATAAGGCTACAGGGTAGTATCTTTCTTTTTTATCTCAATTTCTGGCAGCCCCAGGTATTCCTTGGTTTGCAACTGCAGCACAACTCTGTGGTCACATGTCCATCTCTCCTCTATATCTCTGTGTCTCTTCTCCTCTTTTATAAGGACTGCAGAAATGACAAGGCGGTGGCATCTTCTGACCTCCTCTAACTTCACAAGAGGAAGACAGAATTACCATCAGCAGCCCAAGGCCTATTCTTATAAGGCCAAACATGACACTGTCCTCCTGCCTTTTTATCAGTTCTGACACCAACTATCCCTCCCACAGTACTCGCTACTTCTCTGCTGAGTTTGGTATTCATTTCAATGGCCACACAGAACTCACAGACAATACTCACAGTTATGGAGTTTATCAGAGAAGTAACAGGCTACAATTCAGGTTCAGAAACAAACTCAGAATACAACTCTTCAATCAGGACAGACACCCCTCTGCTGTGCCCTCAGACACGACTCTCTGGCCCTTGGCCTTTCACACTAGCCTCGCCTCTGTGGGCCAGGAAAGTCTGTTGCTCAGGCCCTTGCCTATTGGTTCCACTGCCACCATCTCTTGCCTGTGCATCCCTTCCCCAGGGAGTCTTTCCACTGAGGTGTCTTTCAGCCAAGGAGGTCCAGCATAGGGATCTCAAGTCCAAGGACCTGCTCCACTTCACCTCTAGCTCTTTTCTCTTGATATCTGTGAGATCTTCCCTCTGCCTCTAGGAGGGCTTATTTTAAACTGGGCAGAGTAATACAACTAACCAATTACAACATCAGAGTTCTACCCACCTTATTTGGATGGTCCCACCCAGTAATCTGGAGGAAGTTTACAAAGACTATGGCTAGAAAAGCCATATCAAGTAAGCAAGGACACCACTCAGATTGCATTAGTACTTACCTTATGTATGACTTCCTATTAAATGACAACATCTTCAAAGTCTCTATTTCTAAACAAAAGTATATTCACAAATACTGGAATTTAGGACTAAATATCATTTTTGGGATATACAATTAAATCCATAACAAATTATAAAGAAAGCAGTCACATGAATTATAACTTTTCAACTTTGCTTATAATTATTTGCTTCATTGAATGCTGCTGCAGTAACAAGATTTAACACAGAGGAAACAAGTCAATGATAAATGTTTCAAACCAGTGTCTGGAGACCAAAAACCATAGTTGGCTCAAAAAAATCAGTTAATGACAAAATTTTAACCATCAGGCTAACCAAAATTTGTCCATGTCTGTATAATGACAAAGCTTGACGTATTTTATGATGTGTTTACTAAAGTAACAGATATTTTAACATGATGCAAGAGAGACATATTTTATACTTCTTAAATTAGTTTATTCCAGTTGCTCTTAGAGAACCTTACTATAGGCGCTTAAAAATTTGTCCAATTTCTAATAATAATGTCTGTTGTATATTATAGGAGCGCTGGTGGTGTAGTGCCTAAGGCATTCGACTGCTAACTACAAGGCTGGTAGTTCAAATCCACCAGCCACTCCTTGGAAGGAAGATTGGGAAATATACTTCTGTAGTGATACTGCCTCGGAAACCCAAGAACGGGTTGCTATAAGTCGGATCTGACTTGATGGCAGTGAGGTTTTTTTTTTTTTTTTTGGTTGTATATTATAAGAAGGCCTACTGGCTCAATGATTAAGTAATTTGGCTTCTAACCAAAAGATTGGCAGTTCAAACCCATCAGATGATCTATGGGAGAAAGATGTGGCAGTCTGCTTCTGTGAAGATTTACAACCTTGGAAACTCTATTAGGCTGTTCTACTCTGTCCTACAGGGTCACTATGAATCAGAATTGACTTGATGACAGTGGATGTTAGTGTTCTTATATGTTTTAATACAAACATTTATTGCAACACAGGTAATATAGCAAAATTTCAATCTGAAATTTCCTATTGTTTTAAAAAGTTCAGATTTTGTGAAAGGCTATAGTAGTAAAGCCAATCTTCTCATAACCACAGGTTAGTAGGTTTGAAAAATTGCCAGACATAATTAACCATCCTACCTTCCTACTCACTGCTGTCATCTATATTGATACCTTGCACAGGGTCATCCTAAAACTGCCTGGCGTATTCCACTGAACTCACTCTCCATACACAGCAAATCTATTCTTAGTGTGCTCTGTGATTTAGAGAACACATTCATTCACTGAGTTAAAATCGGCCTCCCTATCCTTGCTCCAATTTCTGAACCATAGAGTGGCATAGAATTGATTTAGTCTACCTTTCACACAGAGCTCTTCATACATTTGGAGGCAGCCATAACAGCCCCCCATTTGATCAGTCCAGTCTTACCAGTGCATTTACTAAATTCTAATGGAAATTGATTATGTACTATCTTAGTTATCTGATGCTACAATAACAGAAATATGTCTTTAGCAAACAGAAGTGCGTTATCTCACAGTTCAGGAGGCTAGAAGACCAAATTGAGGGTGCCAGTTCCAGAAGAAGATTTTTTTTTTTTCTCTCTGTTGGGTCTGGAGGAAGGTCCTAGTCTCTTCAGCATCCGTCTTCTCCAGAGTATATAGTGTGATATATAGTATATGGTTTATATTCCACACCAGCATATAAAGCATAATATGTGCTGTCATGGTTGGAAGAAACAAACATATATATGTGTGTGTGTGTGTGTGTGTGTGTATGCATATGTTTCTGTGTGGGGTATATATGTGTATAATGTTTGAGTTTTGTTTGTTTCTCCATTTTCAAAGTGTTTTTCACTTATATTCTCATATCTCTGGTCATGACCACAAATAAAATAATACTTAAGTGTAGCATGAAAAAATCGATTTTCAGATACATTATCTAACACACAATATTGACTTACTACAGATGTATTTTCACTTCACATGACTTAATTGACTAATTATTTGAGTGCTGTGTATTCAATGATTTTTCTTAAATGTCAGCTTAACTGAATAGGACTCTTTGCTGTTTGCAGTATTAGTAGCCTTGCTCCATTTTTAGAGTATTTAATTTCTGGCTAGAATTTTTTCCTTTTAAAAAAGAAATAAAGCAGTATATTCCTATCTATACCATGCTAACCCAACAATACTTTATTCTTTCTAACAGAGCTACATAATCACAAGATGAACTAATTAATTTATCAAGTTCTATGAAAACAGCAGATTCTATGACTGCCTTTGCAGTCCCCAGCTCTTAATCATGAAATTAGTCATTCAGTAACATCTGAGACTGGCTGATGAATAGTTCTACACATTTTTTAGAATTATGTTTTAGTAAGCTTCCTTTCTGCTTTCTAAGTATAAACTATATCGTATGCAATTATGATGACTTTCTAGAAGTCTTGATAAGGGTATATGTTGTTGTTGTTGTTATGTGCCATCGAGTCAGATCTGACTCATAGAGACCCCTCCTTGGGTTGCCAAGGCATATAACTATGGAAGTAGATTGCCCAAACTTCCTTCCAAGGAGTGGCTGGTGGGTTTGAACCTCCAGCCTTCTGGTTAGCAGTCAAGTGCCTTAGGCACTATGCTACCAGAGCTCCCTAAGGGTATATATCATATGGAAAATTGCTTTTACCATGCAGTGATGAATTAAAATAGATAATTTCATTAAAGTCAAACAAAAAAAGATTTAGTACAGCTTGATGTTAAAAATTGTGACTTATTAGATATAACCCAAAGTGGGATAAATGGACTAATAATGGGAGATCATATTAAGGACTTAAAATTTAACATATCAAAATATGTTGAAATAATCAGATGAAAGGAAGAAGCCTCAGCAAAGCGAAAAAAAAAGGGGGGGGGTAAATATAGAAACCATGTTTGAGTTTATAATATTGAATAACAACAACAAAAAAATACCATATTCAACAAAAGAGAGTATCCTTTTGGAGCTCTTGTAAAACTTAAGTTATTCCTTGAACCCTTAGGGGAAATAAAGAACTCCTTCTTGATAAACTGGCTGTATAATATGTTTGAGAGAAAAGTAAAGTTATGTTAGCATTAGTAACATCATTGAGGGTCATAGACTAGGGGACTAAATGTTCAAGTAAGAAAGTAAAATATCGTAATTTTTTATTTGTAATCCACCCGTAATGATGGCTAGAAATATATGTCAGAGACAGACATGTTACGTATGATAGCTACTCATTAGAACATTATATGAAACATATATGACCCTCATTTCTCAAAGATCCTATTTGATCTAGTCTGCTTCTCTCTACTACGCCTCTTCCTTCCACTTTACCCCTTGCTCACTAACCTTTGCTCATAGTGACCTTTTATCTGTTTTCCAAACATACAATCCTCAAAGACTGGTACTCACTGTTGTCTCTGTCTGGAATATTCTTCCTCCAAATTTCTGTATGACTGACCAAAGAGATCTCTATGCAAAACTCAATTCCACAGAGAAACATTTTCTGGGCACTCCCCAGTCCACTCCCGGCACTTCTCTAATAACATCATTCTGTTTTATTTTCTTTGCCATGCTAACAACTGTCTGAAATAATCCTCATCATTTATAACATATTGACTATTTCTCCCCACAAAAAAAAATGTTCCATGATAGCATAGACACGAAGTTTTGTTCCCATTTTATCTCAAATGGCTAGAGTGATGTCTGATCCATAACCCAAAACCAAACAAACTGTCGTCAAGTCGGATATGACTGATAGCAACCCCTCCTTGGGTTTCCAAGGCAGTATCACTACAGAAGTAGATTGTCCAACCTTCTTCCAAGGAGTGGCTGATGGGTTTGAACTGCCAGCCCTCTGGTTAACAGTCTAATGCCTTAGGCACTATGACACCAGAGCTCCTTGTGTGATCCATAGTGAGTGTATAATAGCATAGACAGATTATAATTTCTGGGAGATGAATATGTGTTCTAAGTTCATAACCTGAGTTCCATATTAATCTTGTTCAGTTTAAATATTGCCTTATTCTACTACTTGTAGCCATAATCACATAATATTCCTGCCCCTGCAACCACATTCCTAAGATCATAAAACCAAAATAGGAACAGCTCACAGGACAGGGCGATTGCATTCCTCATATCCTGAGACTAAGGAAGGGACACTGCATAAGAAAGAACACAAATAGAAATTTACTGCTTAGATGGCATTTCCTGATAACAGGCCATTCTTGAGATGTCTTCTAGTCCACTACTCGTAGTCGGTGTTAACCAGTTTTGGATCCTGTGTATTCCTCCCCTCCTTTACCTCCTGATGAACTAAGATGACCAATCCAAGATGAGACCAAGACTCAAACCAAGAGCAAACAGGAGAATACACCTGCCCAGAAGAAGTCCTGGCATCCATGTCAGAACACACAGACTCTGTCTTTGAAAGGGACTGTACATGAACCTAGCCTAAAGGAAGTTAAAGTCTATTTTAGGAATTTATCACGACAATGTTCTGCTTCCTAATTTTCACAAAAGGGTCAAGATTTTATGAATACCTGCCTACATAAGGTCTTTTGAAATCATGGATCCAATGGCCTTAAAAACTACCATAAAAACTCCTAGTCTGTAAGGCTGAGGAGACACACATGCTGTTGCCTCTGGCACCATGTGTCAAGGTGGAGACCTTGCAAGGTCACTGCCCTCTAATTAAATTTATCTCTGAGCTACAGCTGACTTTCTAGTTCTTATTTTGGAACTTGACCTGTAACAAGTGCTCAGTAAAAATTTGATAAATGAATATACATGAAAAAAATTCACCACAAAAAGGAATTATGTTTCCATATTTTTCTCAGTTTGAGTTATATTGTTAATTAAGAACAAATAGTATAAGGTGTTTAACTTTTTAAGAGTACCACAGGAGTATAATTCATGACACCTGGGGATATTACATATTATATACTTACTAGCAGTGAAAAAGAAATCTCATCATATAGTTTAATCAATGAGTACATGGAACTCAAAATATATAAACTGCTTAAAAATATAATATTTAACATAATTCCCGTCCACAGGTCAATGCTCCGTGATACAGAGGAAGCAAAATATGGATTACACATCACTCCAAAATTCAGGATTTGAATTAAAAAGTAAAGGAGGGTTAGATATATGCCTGTTTTTGCTATTAGACTGCATTTTGGTGAAAGACTAAACTCATTACCATCGAGTTGGTTCTCAGTCATAGTGACCCTATAGGACAGAGTAGATTTTCTCCCTAGGATTTTGGTTTCCAAGACTATAAATATTTGCAAAAGTAGAGTGTCACATCTTTCTCCCATGGAGTGGCTGATGGAACTGAACTTTCTGATTAGCAGCAGAGAGCTTAATCACTGTGCTACAAGGACTCCTTGGTGAATGTCTACTTCCTTCCTAAATAGACAAATGGTAGCAGAAGCCTGGGCTTTTTTAAAAATAGGTTTTCACAGGCATGGCTACCCATCCATTCAGTCAGAAGATGAATTCAAAAGGCAGAAGAATGCTTAGATTTTTTCTACAAAGGCCCCCTACAGTGACACTAAAGTAGTGGAAGGGTATTCATTATATTCCCTCCCTCCACCACTGTGTCTGATTCAAGTGGGCTCCAAACACTCTTCCGCAGCTACAGAGACTATTTACTTTATTTTGAAAGTTAATTCCACTCACAGCTGGAACTCCAAGCAAAAAAGTGAACATTGCACAGAGTAAATCTTAGTTGAATTTGAACTAGTAGTTGTCAGAATGATCAAAATAATACTGTTTAAGTCCAAAGGAGTTTCATCATTTTGGTTAATATTGATAGGGCTTGGTGGCATAGTGCCTAAGGCATTTGACTGCTAACAAGAAGGCTGGTGGGTTTGAACCACTCCTCAGAAGGAAGATGGGGCAATCTACTTCTGTAGAGATACTGCCTTGGAAACCCAAGGAGGGGTCTCTATGAATCGAAATTGACTCTACGGCATGTTACAACAACAACGATGTATTTACTACCTGTCTAAGGTAGAGTTGTACTATGTCAAACAGAGGTATGTCATTTTACAAGTACACTGTAACTTTCACGACCCAAAGGGGCTATATATGTGTGTGTATATATATATATATATATATATATACACACACACGAAGTTTAATATATATGTTATTTTCACTCTTTCAACCATAAACACACCTGAGGGGTTCTTTTACCATTAAAGCACGAGTTTCTGACCAAAGATGTACATACATATTATGGAAGGACTTTATTTCTCTTTTGTTTTAGTGAGTTCCATGAATTTCATACTTTACACTTCTAAAATATATGAGTGAGGAAAGTAAATTATGAGTATAAATAGTATTATAAAGTAAATATCCTTTAAAATCTTCAAGGGAGGTGTTCATTATCTTTTTAGGAGAAGCTATTCTATTTGCTTCTAATTGTGTCCCACAAAAACTCTGATCAAGTTGTTTACTCAGTACGAAACTATCCATGCATCAGATGGTTTCCAAGCAATTCCCGATTCTCCTCTTCAAACTCTTTAAGAGAGAGCTAAGAATACATATCATAATTTTAATGTATTTTAAAATTTCATTTTGCCTGTATCATATTAATACAGTTTAGCATGTGTCTTAGTTTGTTGTTGCTTTTGTGATGAATTAACACAACTTTAGTGGCTTAAAACAATATACATTAATTCTCTTACAATTCTGGAGGTTAGAAATCTGAAATGAGTTTTAAGGATCTAAAATCAAAATTTCAACAGGCTCGTTCTTTCTGGAGGAACCAAGGGAGAATGCAGTTGTTGTCTTTCCCAGTTTCTAGAAGCTGCCATATTCCTTGACTTATGGTTCCTCATGCCAGCCTCTGCTTGCTTTGTCACAACTCCTTTGCATCTCTCATATTCCTGGCTCTTTCCAGTAAGGACCTTTGTTATTACATTAGGCCCAAGTAGAAAATCCAGGAGAATCTTTCCATCACAACATCCTTAACTTAGTTACATGTGGACAGCATTTGCAGATTAGGGACATCTTTGGGATAAGGGCCATTTTTTATCTTTCCATGGCATGTAAACATAAATTATATTACATATTACCAAATATTTCAGTAATGCTGAGAAGAAAGGCAAATTTTCACTATTATTTTGAAAACCTACTGGGATAAATCTCTCATTGCTAAAGACAGGATCTTTTGGTGGTATTCTTGAATTATGTTCTTCAAACTGCAAAATACTGATAAGAATGCTAAATACTAAATGGAATTAATTCTAACACTGAATAGGAAATTGTAAAGAATATATTTTTTCTTGGTATAAAGCATTTTGGGTTTTAATTTCATTTAACCTCTTAAATGTATTTCTGTGTTATTTTATTAATTTACAAAATTCAGCATTTACTGTCTACCTAAAGAAAGTCATAGTATATAATGAAGTTACTTTTCATGGAAAGAAAATATTAAATTACACAACAAATCTCTAGATACATAGTAAATACATTTGTCATTCATAGGGGATTTAAATAGAGAAACCAAGAGGCATATTTCCGTAAATATAAATATGATGTGCAGTGGCTATAGTAATAGGGGACATTGGTGGTTTTTTGATGAAATTCTCTTCTTTCATGTGGAAGACTCAGGTTTTATTCCTGGCCAATGCATTTTAAGCTATCATCCACCCACCCAACTGTCACTGGAGGCTTGTATGTCCCTGTGATGCTGAGCAGATTTCAGAGGAGATTCCAGACTATGACAGACTAGGAAAAAAATCTGGCAGCCTTCTCAAAATCAGCCAATGAAAACTCTACAGCTCACAGCTGCCTGATGTGGGCAGCAAGCATTTCATTCAGTTGTACTTGGGGTCATCACGAATCAGGGGACAACTTGGCAGCAGCTAACAAGGGTAATCATGATCTTCTTTGGAAGCACTTAAAAAACCTGTGTAGACTGAGTTTGAATCACACTTTTAGAACTAAATTTTCATGTACTTAAATTCCATGGTTACTCACGTTGATGTTTCTGAGACTGAATGAATCAGATTGTCATCTTTCAATTAAACTTGATTTGTTGCAAATCCTCTACAGCACTCTTTTTATCACTCAAGACACTGAAAACAAATAAGCAAATAAACAAATTTTAAATTGTTATGTGGTATTGAGATAATTAAAGTTTGTAGACACTCTACCCTTTATAGTCATAGCATCATATTTATCAGTGTGTGGTGTGTGTGTGTGTTTATGTGTGTAAATACAGTTATTCAAAAAATAGTTTCCCATATGTTTGTTTTAAAATGTAAAATCACACAGTTTTATTGCCTTGCATAAAGCCTTTTAATCACTTCTTTCCCATGGTTTGAAAGTGTCTACATAAACGAATTCTGTTTCTTTCTCAAGCCTTATCTCCTACCACTCACCCCACATTCACTATGTTACAGTCGTGCTGACCTCCATTTTGGTCTTCAGAATCACAAAGATTGTTCTTGTCAGAGGGTCTTTGCTTTTTCTATACCCTTTGTCTGCTATGTTCATTCCCCACATACCCTAATAGCTAACTTCTTTCACTACTTAGATTCCAATGTTATCAACATTCTCTGAAAAAATTTCTTATACAGTTTATTTTCTTTATCACTGACTGGAAGTTAAATTCTGGGAAAGTAAGGTCATTTTTGCTTTGTTCATTGTTTTAGACCAGCCTCTAGAGCAGTGCTTAGCACTAGTAGATGTTCAATAAATGTAACTTGTAATAATGTGTTTCATCATGTATGAACATACTCTATTTTTTCTAAGCATGAGTAGTTTAACAAAAAACTCACTGTAGTCAAGTCGGATCCAACTCATAGTGACCCCTCCTTTGGTTTCCAAAGCAGTATCACTATGGAAGTAGATTACCCAACCTTCCTTCTGAGGAGTGGCTGGTGGGTTTGAATTGCCAGCCTTCTGGTTAGCAGTTAAATACCTTAGGCACTACGCTACCAGAGCTCTTAGGTTAACAAAGGAAACTGCCAAATCAGCTCAGAACCACAGACTACAGGATAGATTATTAAAAGGTTTCTAAAGAGGAGAATAACTCTCATTTTGTCTTTCCTTAGCATTGTCTTTCTGATTATTTATTCTAGAGGTAGAAATATTTCACCATAACTTGTAAATAAAATGTAAAAATATATCAATGGGATAAAACAAATACAACTTTTATAAACTCTAACCTACTTTAATATTATCACTGCTATTATTACTAGCACTGTTAGTGTTGTTTTTGTTGTTGCAAAGTTTATTCTCCATATATATATATATATATATATATATATTTTAATTTTACTTAGGTCATCAATTCAAATGGTGGAATATTCCTTCAATTATCAACTGATATTTAGAACTAGACACATTCTATACCCCTCTTACGAGAAAATCAGTCTATTGAAAGACTGAAAAAGAACATGATGACAGATATTTCTGTGAGGGAGGTAGAGTTCACCATGAGTCTAAAAGAGATGAATAATCTGAAATCAGGTAGCAATAGAGAAAAATCTCTTTTATTATTGCTCATTCAGGAATTCTGCCCTTCAGCATCTTTCAGTTAATGCTGCCTTCATCTTCTTAGTTTTTTCTGAATTAAACCTACTTCTCACTTATTGACTCTCATTCTCCAATATTTCATATTTATGACAGTAGTAAAAAATGTACTCTCCAACTATGTTGTACATTAATGGTACATTGGGCAGTAAGGAGCACTGAGATTCAAGATAAGAGTAACAATATCTGTTATGGTATGCTATGTATGGTATTAACTAGGCTATGGTTATCAGTGCTTTGGCAGATACACAATGATATAATTTGGCAGTTATGTAACAATGTAATGATGAATTTTGGCAGTTACATGATGATGTAAAAATCCTCCATTTTGTGATCAATATGATTATATTCCATTTCCACATAATGCTTATTTTAGCATAACAACCTGGTCTTTGGAACCTAACCACGTTCACAAGTAAAGAGTTGTTGTTTGCCGTCAAGTCAGACCCGACTCATAGTGACCCCTCCATGGGTTTCTGAGGCTATATTACTATGGAAGTAGATTTCCCAACCTTTCTTCCAAGGAGTGGCTGGTGGGTTTGAACCATCAGACTTCTGGTTAGCAGTCAAGTGCCTTAGGCACTACACTACCAGAGCTCCTTAAGTGAACAGTGGGTGTATATTATTGCAATTGTACAACAAAACCATTTAAGTTGAGTTCATTTCAACATGATATTGGTCACAATGAAGAAACAAACAAGTTAAAGGTAAAAAAGAATGTAAATTCACAAATAATAATGTATCCCATTTTGGTCAGTAGATAAAATGCATGTGTTTTATCTACTAGGCAACATCCATACATTCCATACAATAAATCTGTGCAATAGGTATTAAACAAATGGTTGTCCTTGTTAGGTGTCGTCCAGTTGTCTGTGACTCATTGTGACCCTGTGCACAGCAGAACAAAAGCCTGACTGGTCCCATGCCAGCTTCACGATCTGAGCCCATCGTTGTAGCCACTGTGCCTATCCATCTCATTGAGGGCCTTCCCCTTCTTCATTGACCCTCCACTTTATCAAGCATGATATCCTTCTCCAGGGGATAGTTCCTTCTGACGACATGACCAAAGTAGGTGAGACGAAGTCTGGTCATTCTTGTTTCCAAGGAACATTCTGGCTACACTTCTTCCAGGACAGATCTGTTAATCCTTTCAGCAGACCACAATACTCTTAGCATTTTTCCCCATCACAACTCAAAAGCATCAACTCTTTGTCAGTCTTCCTTATTCACTGTTCAGTTCTCACATGCATAAGAGGTGATTGAAAATACCATGGTGTGGGTTAGGCACAGCTTGGTTTTCAAGGAGACATCTTTGCCCTTCATCCCTTGAAAGAGATCTTCTGCAGCAAATTTGTCCAATGCAATGCTTTGTCTGATGTCTTGACTGCTGCTTCCATTTGTGTTGATTATAGAACCAACTTCAATCTTTTCTCCATTCATCATGAAGCTGTTTATTGGACCAGTTGTGAGGATTTTTGTGTTCTTTATATTGAGGTGTAATTCATACGGCAGACTGTAGTCTTTAATCTTCATTAGTAAGTGCTTCAAGTCTTCCTTACTTTTAGCAAGCAAATTTGTGTTGTCTGCATATCTCAGGCTGTTAATGAGTCTTCCTCCAAATGTGATGTCACATTTTTCATATAATCCATCCTCTCAAATTAGTTATTCACCATATGAATTGAATAATTATAGGGAAAAGATACAATCTTGATGCACCCTCTTCTAGATTTTGAACTATACAATATCCCTTTGTTCTGTTTGAATGACAGCTTACTGGGCTATGCACAAGTTCCTCATGTGTACAATTAAATGGTCTGGAATTTCCATTCTTTTCAATGCCATCCATAATTTGTTTGGATCCACTAAATTGAATGTTTTTGCAGAGTCAATAAAATAAAGTAAAAATCTTTCTGGTAGTCTTTACTTTCAGCCAAGATCCATCTGAAATCTGCAATGATATCCCGCGTTCCATAATCTCTTCTGAATCCAGCTTGCATTTCTGGAAGTTCTTTGTCAATATACTGCTGCAACCATTTTCGAATTACCTTCAGTAAGTAGGTAATTACTTGCATGTGATATTAATAATATTATTCTATAATTTCCCATTCTGTGGGATCATCTTTCTTTGGAATGGATACAAAATATGGATCTCTTGCAGTCAGTTGGCCTGGTAGATGTCTTCTAAATGTCTTGGCATAGCCGAGTGAATGTCTCCAGCGGGACATCTGTTTGTTGAAACATCTTAATGGATATTCAGTCAATTTCTGGAGCCTTGATCTTTGCCAATTCCTTCAGTAGAGCTTTGACTTTTTCCCTCTATACCATTTGTTCTTGATCCTATGCCACCTCCTGGAATGGATGAACATTGACCAATTCTTTTTGGTACAGTGACTCTGTGTATTCCTTCCATCTTCTTTTTATGTTTCTTTCATCATTCAATATTTTTCCCATAGAATCTTTCATTATTTCAATTCTAAGTTTCATTATTTCTTCAGTTGTTTCAGCTTAAGAAATATTGAGTGTGCTCTTCTCTTTTGGTTTTCTAACTCTAGGTCTTTGCATATGTCATTATAATAATTGGCTTTGTCTGCTCAAGATGCTCTTTGAAATCCTCTGTTCTGCTCTTTTATCTTGCCATTTCTTCCATTTCCTTTTGCTACTCTCCACTCAAGGACAATTTTCAGTCTCTTCTGACATCGATTTTTGTTTTTTCTTCCCTTCTTGTCTATTAAATAACCTCTTGCTTTCTTCATGGATGATGTTCTTGAAGTCATTCCCCCAATTCCTATGGTTTTTGGTTATTAGTGTTCAATGCATCAAATCTGTTCTTTAAATAGTCTCTAAATTCAGAAAGCTTATTATCAAGATCATAGTTTGGCTCTCATGCACTTGTTTTAATTGTCTTCAACTTTAACTTGAATGTGAATCTGAACAGTTGATGGTCTGTTCCACAATCTGCTCCTAGCCATTTTGGCTGAAGATATTGAGCTTCTCCATTGCCTCTTGCCACACCCATGTAGTCAATCTGACAGCTGTGCATACCATCTGGTTAAGTCTACATGTATAGCCATCCATTATGTTATTGAGAAAAGGTATTTACAATGAATAAGTCATCGGTCTTGAAAAATTTTGTCTATCTATGTGATCTCCAGAGTTATTTCTATTGACAAGGCCATATTTTCCAACTACCAATAATTCTTCTTTGTTTCCAACTTTTGCATTCCAATCACCAATGATAATCAACACATTTTGATTGCATGTTCAGTCAACTTTAGACTGCAGAAGTTCATAGAAATCTTCAATTTCCTCATCTTTTGCTTTGGTGCTTGGTGCATAGATTTAAATAATAGTAATATTAACTGGTCTTCCTTGTGTAGATGTATGGATATTATCCTATCACTGACAACATTGTACTTCAGGACAGATCTTGAAAGTGTTTGTGATGAATGCCACACAATTCCTCTTCAATTTGTCATTCATGACATAGTAGGTCATATGGTTGTCTGATTCAAAATGCCTGAAACCAGTCCATTTCATCTCACCAATGTCTAGGATATCAATATTTATGTGTCCTATTTCATTTTTGACTTATAATTTTCTTGGATTCATACTGTGTACATTCCATTTCAGATTATTAGTGAATGTTTGCATCTTTTTCTATTCATTTTGAGTCATGCCACATCAGCCAATGGAGGTTCCAAAAGTTTTAGTCTATACATATTGTTGAGGTTGTCCCTACTCAGAAGAGTCAGCTTGTACCTGGTCAAATTTTGAGTGCCTTATGACCTGATGGGCTTATCTTCCAGCACTATATTGGACAATGTTTCAGGGATATTCATCAAGTTTTCCAGTAATATATAAGATAGTGTTTCACTGCTATTCATAAGGTTTTCACTGGCCAATTGTTTGAGAAGTGGATGGCCTCTTCCTTCTTCCAATTCTGTCTTAGCCTGGAAGCTCTGCTGAAACCTGTCCACTATGGGTAACCTGCTAGCTTTTTGCAACACTGGTGGCATACCCTCCAGACTCACAGCAATATGTAAACTACCACAGGATGACAAACTGACAGACAAATTCATTTCCCTTAGTTGTTCTTAAACCCTCTGTGCCCTACTACCTCTGACCTTGGCCTTAAACTAGAGCCAACCTCAAGTGAAAAGCAGCCCCTCAGCCCTGTGCCCACCTATCTCAGGCTCTAGCCTTAAAATAGAGCCACCCAATTGAAAAGCAGCCCCCATTCATCTTTGGCAAAATTATAAACCCAAAGTCAGAAATATAAGAGAACTGACATATATAAAAGAAACCCATTCCCCTGTAGGTATCATCCTTATTTCATATTTAAAGCTGGTAATACTAGGCACAAACATAAAACTCTGCTATAAAAGAATGGACACAACGACTAGTATAAAATATTGGAAATATTAGCTATAAGCTCATTTAATGAGCATTCACAAACAGAATGACTAATTTAGAGACTCACTCTCAGAACATATTAGCACTCAGCGTCCTCCAACAGTGATCACTCACATGATGTACTGTAAAAGCACTATCATTGCATGTAGTTACTCCAGTTTAGGGTTAATCATGACTGACTAGGTAGATGGGCTCAATATGCAAAAGGAAGAATGTGTGTCTTTTGACAATGGCCTAGCTTTATTCCTCAAATTAAAAGGAAGAGGGGGTAATTAAACATGAAAGTCACCTACCTTCCACGTAGGTAAAAATTAATTATGTGTCTTCCCCAAGCTCCTCCTTTGAAAGCAATAGACACATATGATGATGCCAAATATGAAAAATTCATACTAATAATTAAGTAGGACTATTATTTAAATGCTTCTTTTTGAAATTATTTGACAATACACAAAATGAGCAATGAGAAACAAAATTGGATAATGATTTTAAATTGTTTTAGGCTCTGTTTTTCTGCAGTAATAAAAGAGCCTAGAAATAAACCTATAAATATTTTGAAGAGAAAAACCTAATAAATAAAGAAGTAGAAAATTATTTTTAGACTACCCACAGAACAAATTATAGTAATCTTCTGAATGCCACATACAGAAGAATGTGAGATGTTAACATCAGATAATTTTCCCCAATATTAATCCCAATTTTTTTAAGTTTCCAAGAGTAGAGAGAAAAGTTTCACATTGTATTAAGTCTTTAGAAAATATCCTTAGAAACATAGTGCTTTAGTAAATAGCATAGAGAGGCACATGGAAACACTCACAATGTACATGTGAAGCAGATTAATTTAAATTTTATTTAAAAATACAACTTGCTTCCATTCCATTTGCAAGAAAATAAAGCTTTTATTTACCATAGATTACATTAGTATCCCTAGGCACGCCCAAAGCAGCAGGGCAGTAGAGTGGGAGAAAGGGAATTAAAAGTCCCAGGAACCGGGACAGAGGAGCAGTCCGTTGCAGGGATCCAGGTGAGGAGAGGGAACCTAGGCATGCCCAAAGTAGCAGGGCAGGAGAGGAGGAGAAAGGAGATTAAAAGGCCCAGATACAGGACAGAGGAGGATTCAGCCGCAGGAACCCAGGTAAGGGTCATAGGAGAGGTTTCCAACAAGGAGACTAAATTGTCTGTCGGTTTGTCCTACTGACGTGATGTGTTGATGTGAGTTTTGAGGCTGAGCCACTGGGTGTTTCAAACCCAGCAGGATGCACAAGGTACACAGGTATCAGCCCAGCTTACAGACTGAGACAGATTAGGAAGAAAGAAGAGGCCATCCGCTTCTCAAAGAATTGGCCAGGAAAAAACATATGAATAGCAAAGAAACACTGTCTTATATATCACTGTGCAACTTTATGAATAGTCCAGTTAGGTTACAAGGCTCTCAAAACAAGACTGGGAAAGAGCTGTATCATCAGAGTAAACCCAGCCTTAGTCCTATGGATAAGGTAAAGCTTTCGAGACCTCCATTTGCTGATGTGGCACCACTCAAATTGAAAGGAAACAGCTGCAGACATCCATTAATCATCGGAGCATGGAATGTACAAAGTATGAATCTAGGAAAATTGGAAGTTGTC
>NW_006921642.1:12192135-12193243 GCF_000298275.1 Orycteropus afer afer
AGAGGAAGGCCTTCAATGAGATGGATTGACATGGTGGCTATGATGATGGGCTCAAGTATAGTAGGGATCATGGAGCTAGCACGTGATTGGGCAGTGTTTCGTTCTGCTGTGCATGGGGTCGTTATGAGTCGGAAATCACTCAACAGCACCTAACAACAACAGCAACATATTAGTATCTCTAGAAAAAAAAGGCATAAGTATGTCTTAATATCACGATTCACATTATTATCTGGAGAAGAATAGTTCTCATAATGGGAGGAATCTCTAAGAATATCTGACACTAGTTGATTTGTATTATTTATTTGGAGCTTATAACATGTACAGAAAGTTCTTTAAGGAAGTTCTCACATGTGTACTACAACTCTGAAAACTTTCAGTTATTGATTTTTTTAGGACTCATGTTATTCCTAACTATAATTATTGTTCATGTAGGGAAAGGTTTAAATGAACAAGTTTCTTTTTTTCTCATTTCATAAGGGACCAAGGTCAAATACATCGAAAGGGACAACTACCAGTGTTCAGAGGGGATGTTACCTGAAATAAGGAAAATGACAGTAGATGGCAATACTTCTTAAGAAGTAGCTAAATGTAATAAGTTCTCATTAGAACTTTACTTAGCAATTCCAATGCTGAATGTTGGCATTATCAAAACCCAAACCAAACCCACCTCCACTGGGTTGACTCCAACTAAAAGAATGAAAAGGCATGATATTGTAATGAACAGCACATGTTTTATCAAACCAAGTCCTTAAAGATAGCTAGTTAATTTGTTGTTGTTGTTATGTGCCGTAAAGTCAGACCTGACTCATTGCACCCCCTCCTTGGGTTTCTGAGGCAGTATCACTATGGAAGTAGATTACCCAACATTTCTTCCAAGGAGTGGCTGGGTTTGAACTGCCAGCCTTCTGGTGAGCAGTCAAGTGCCTTAGGCACTATGCTACAGTTTAAGGGACCAATATTAAACATTTTTTCCTTGAAGAAACAGAATACCAGTAGTAAAATGTTTTCTCCAAAGAGAAGAAAATATTTTGGGATAAATTATAAAGCATCACAAAAATGTATTATGTAAGAAATACTATCTGATTACTGACTTTAAAAGAAATGATCT
>NW_006921642.1:12193838-12220870 GCF_000298275.1 Orycteropus afer afer
AGGCCACACCCCTAGGGAAACTCCCTTTCAACAGATTGGCCTCTCAAAACATAGTCATCTGATCCCATCATGGGAACAACCACACCACAACAGCTCAAACCACACAGAATAGTGGTCCAGCCAAGTTGACACACAGCTCCAACTGTCACAAATATTATCTCCAAAAAGGGTGTCCCTAGACTCTCACTCAGCATGAGAGTCTCTCCAAGGAGGGACAATGCCTATTCTGTCTCTGTATCTCTCACAATTACACATGCCTACTATATAGAGCTGGACATAAAGTCTTCCCTCAATAAACAACTACCAAATGATGAATTTCATGAAGAGAATTGCATAAGTATTTATTCTATAAAAGAAAAATCCTTATTTTATTACCTCTTAACAACATACTCTAAGTGTAAGCATATAGGATATTAAGCAATTTAAGCCAGGTCTTGCTTATTTTTTTTAGCATAGATTTGATACATTAAATACTAATGATCAAAGACCAGATGAGTTATGGAATGACGTCAAGAACATTATAAATGAAGTAAGCAAAAAATCATTAAAAAGAGAGAAAAAGAAGAAAAGACCAAAATGAATGTCAAAAACAACTATGAAAATTGTTCTTGAACAGAGGATAGTTAAAGTGAATGAAAGAAAGGATGAAATAAAAGCCAAACAGAAGATTTCAAAAGGCAGCTGGAAAAGACAAAGTAAAGTATTACAATGAAATGTACAAAAACCTGGTATTAGAAAACTAAAAAGGAAGAACATGCTCAGAATTTCTCAAGCTGAAAGAACAGAAGAAAAAATTCAACCCTTGAATTATAACACTGAAGGGTTCTATGGGCAAAATATTGAACGACACCTGAGCATCAAAAGAAGATGGAAGTAATATACAGAGTCACTGTACCAAAAAGAATTAGTCAATGTTCAACTATTTCAGTAGATAACATATGATCAAGAACCTGAAGGAAGGAATCTAAGCTGCACTGAAGGAAATGGTGATAAACAATACTCCAGGAATTGATGGACTACCCTCTGAGATGTTTCAACAAATGGATGCAGCACTAGAAGCACTTACTCATTTATGTCAAGTAATTTGGAAAACAATTACCTGGTCAACCAACTGGAAAAGATTCATTTTTGTATCCATTCTAAAGAAAGGTGATCTAACTGTGCAAATTATCAAAAAACATAATTAATATCACACACAAATAAAGCTTTGGTGAAGATAAAATAAAAAATGATTGCAGCAGTATATTGACAGATAACATCCAGAAATTCAAGCTAGATTCAGAAAAGGATGAGGAACAAGATATATTATTGCTGATGCCAGATGCATCTTGGCTGAAAGTAAAGAATACCAGAAAGATATTTGCCTGTGTTTTATTGACTACACAAAGGCATTTGACTATGTGGATTATAACATTGTGAAGACTGGGAAATTCAGAACACTTCATTGTACTCATGAAGAACTTGTACATAGACTGAAAGGCTGTTGTTCAAACAGAAAAAGGGGATACTGTGTGGTTTAAAATCAGGAAGAATGTACTTCAAAGTTATATCTTTTCATAATACTTATTCAGTCTGCATGCTGAGCAAACCATCTAGGAAGCTGGATTATATGAAGAACACTGAGACATCAGGATTGAATGAAGAATCATTAACGACCTGCATGATATGGAGATGACACATCTTTGCTTGCTGAAAGTGAAGATGACTTGAAGCACTTACTGGTGAGGACCAAAGGCCTTCAGTATGGATTTTGTCTCAAAAAAAAAAAAAAAAAAAATCCACACAAGACCAATAAGCAACATTGCAATAAATGGAGAAAAGATTGAAGTTGTCTGGGATTTCATCTTATTTAGATCCATTATCAGACTTAGTATTGGACTGGACAAATCTGCTGTGAAAGACCTCTTTAAAGTGTTAAAGAGCAAAGATATCACTTAGAAGACTAAGGTGCAACTAACCCAAGCCATGGTATTTTTAATCACCTCATATGCCTATGAAAGCTGGAAAATGAATAAGAAAAACTGAAGAGAGGTGGTGCTTTTGAATTGTGGTTTTGGTGAAGAATACTGAAAATACACACCATGGACTGTCATAACAACAAAGAAATCTGTCCTGGAAGAAGGGTGGCCAGAATGCTTCATACAAGTAAGAATGGCCGGACTTAATCTAACCAACATTGGTCATGTTGTCAGAAAGGACTCTTCCCCAGAGAAATATATGATGCTGGTAAAGTAGAGAGTCAGTGAAAAGAGGAAGATCCCCAATAGGATGTATTAATAAGGTGGATGCAAAAATGGGATAAACATAGCAAGGATTATGAGGATGCTCAAGACCTTGAGTGTTTTGGTCTGTTGTAGATAAGATCATAGATCCATAATTGTATCCATTTCAAAGAAAGGTGATCCTACTGAATGTAGAAATTATTGAATAATTGACATCACACACAATTGAAATCTTACTGAAGATAATTCAAAAACAGTTGCAGCAATACATCGACAAAGAGCTTCCAGAAATGCAAGCTGGATTC
Source organism: Orycteropus afer afer (assembly GCF_000298275.1). NCBI lineage: Eukaryota > Metazoa > Chordata > Mammalia > Tubulidentata > Orycteropodidae > Orycteropus > Orycteropus afer. The sequence continues at coordinate 12,196,366 of NW_006921642.1, forward strand.
AGAAGGGGACCTGGAGCAAAGGGTATCATAGCTGATGTCAGATGGATCTTGGCTCAAAGCAAAGAATACCAGAAAAAGGTTTACTTGTGTTTTATTGACTATGCAAAGACATTTGATTGTGTGAATCATAACAAATCATGGATAACATTGAGAAGAATGGGAATTTCAGAACACTTAATTGTTCTCATGTCAAACCTGCACATAGACCAGGGGGCTGTCATTCGAACAAAACATGGGGATACTGCATGGTTTAAAATCAGGAAGTCAGTGTGTCAGGGTTGTATCCTTTCACCATACTTATTCAATCTGTATGCTGAGCAAATAATCCCAGAAGCTGGACTATATGAGGAAGAACATGGCATCAAGATTGGAGGAAAGCTCATTAACAACCTGCAACACACACATGACACAACTTTGCTTGCTGAAAATGGGGAAGACTTGGAGCACTTACTTATGAAGATTAAAGACTATCGTCTGCTGTATGGATTATACTTCAATAAAAAGCAAATAAAAATCCTTACAACTGGACCAATAAGCAGTATCACAAAGAATGGAGAAAAGATTGAAGTTGTCAAAGACTTCAAACTACTTAATTCTACAATCAACGCCAATGGAAGCAGCAGTCAAGACATCAAAAGATGTATTGCATTGGGAAAATCTGCTGTTAAAGACCTCTCTCAAGTGCTGGAGAGCAAAGATTTCCTTGAAGACTAAAATGTGCATAACCCAAGCCATGGTATTTTCAATCCCCTCATATGCATGTAAGCGTTGGAACGAATAAGGAAGACTGAAGAATAGTTGATGCTTTGGGGTTGTCATATTGGCAAAGATCACTGAAAATATTATGGACTGCTAAAAAAAATAACAAATCTGTCCTGGAAGAAATACAGCCAGAACATTCCTTGGAAGCAAGAATTGGCTAAACTGTGTCTCACCTACTTTGGTCATGTTTTCAGAAAGGACCAGTCTCTGGAGAAGGCTGTCATGCTTGGTAAAGTGGAGGGTCAATGAAAGAGGGGAAGGTCCTCAATAAGATGGATTGACACTGGCTGCAGTGATGGGCTCAGCTGTGGTAGGGATTGTTAGGCTGGAGCTGGAACATAAGGCCACGATAAGTTGGAGATGATTCAATGGCATATAACGACAACTAAAAGAGAGAATCACTGTAAGTCAGAGCTGATGTGATGGTACCTAATAATAACTCTTTTAAAACCAGATCTAACATATAGTCTACATAGGAAGAAATACCAGTACTACCAAGTTATATAAGTGTGAAATAGAAATAAGAAAGTATACTTACTACACTATGTATTTTTATTATTTGAGGCAATACATACTTACCAAAATTTATTTATCCAAGTCACTCTTTGCTTCACAAACATCACAGCAGTCATAAGTTCACGTATTTCATATATTCCAAGGCCAAATATTTGTGTGTGTTTGTGTTTTACTCTACCAGAGTTTTTTTCTACAACTGCCTCCTTTTAGTTCTTGTATAGTATAAAATGTTAACTCTAAGTTGGCATCACATTTTGAAATCAGCCTGCTACCTTTATTTCATAGTTTTTGAGCTCTTGCATTTGTGAAAGTCATACTTCCTCACATATTTCAGAAAGTGAACAAATGACAAACAAATAAGAAATTTTGATGCTTGCTCTCTAATATTTTAAATGTCTCTTTCACTGAAAAGAGTTACCAAGAAAACATCAGATATTTCAGCATGAAAAGAAATGAAAGCTATCTGCCTCACATTATTCACAGCCAAACCAAACAAGCTACTGTGGTATTCATAAATCCCTCTGAATTAAGTCAAACATGCATAAAATCAAGCTTCCCTTGGGTAAAAATCTCTTCCAGCTGAGCGTAAGAAGAGAACAAAAAGTTTCCAAATACCTATTGTTAAATTGAGGAGAACTTTAAAAAGTAAATGGTATATACCTCTGTTGGAGTCTTCCTGACAATTTTCTAATTTTAATAAATTGTGAGAACTGTCATCAACTTTTTTTTTATTTAGAGGCAAGGGCAGAGTTGTGAATGTCTTTGTGTTAGTTTGAAGTAGTGGCACAGTATATTAAGAGGGAGTTTATTTGCTTCACTAACATTCAGGTAACTCACTTTGAAGTCAACAAATGACACACTTAAAAAAAAAATACTCTGTTGTTTCTTTAAAGAAAGTGTAACATATTATGTTTCTGGTGGTGTAGTGCCTAAGACATTTGACTGCTAACCAGAAGGCTGGCGGTTCAAACCCACCAGTCACTCCTCGGAAGGAAGACTGGACAATCGACTGGGCAATCTACTTCCGTAGAGATACTGCCTCGGAAACCCAAGGAGGAGTCATTATGCATCAGAGTTGACTTGACGCTAGTGATTTTCATTTGGAATATTAGAAAATGAATGTTTTGAAAAGACAAAGTCCATCAAAAATACTGAAAAGACATGAAATATTTTAAAAATCTCTAAAATAGGATAAAGGCAGGGTGGATTTTTCAATTTTCAGTTGGATTTATTATGAGAAAAGCAAAAAACAATTGTCATTGAGTCAATTCCAATTCATAGCCATCCTGCAGGACAGACTTGAACTTTCTCATGAGGTTTCCAAGGCTGTAACTTTTACTGAAGTAGTTTTCTGCATCTTTTTTCCAGAGAAAGTGGTCCTTTTGTTTAGCAGCCAAACTCTTAACCACTGCTCCACCAGGACTACCTCAATAGGAGAAAGTGAAGGTTTTGCTTAATATAGCATTGCAGGAATCAGAACAATAGTAATCACAACTAGAAAAACAACAAATATCAAAACTTTCACTTTGACAGAACCCTAAGCAGATTACAACCAACCAACCACTAAACTTTCCATTGTGACTGGAATAAGAGAAGATAGACCTGATTAATTTTCTATCTATGTACAGATATACTACAATAGTTTACCAGATGAAAGCTTTCCATTTCACTTAGTTATAGAAGGAAAAAAAAAGGAAAACCCAAATATGTATGTTATATATCCATATTTGCCAAACCCACTAATTTTGTGATTCATATATGATACTATCTTCTTTTCTTATATGATGTTATCTTCTTTTCAGATATGGCCAACTCACAAACCCTTTGCCAATGTACTTTCTGATAATATCAGAAACTATGTGAACTATAAATAAAATTTTTATCCCAGCCTGCTTAATTTTTACATTAGTCATTAAGACTTTCATCTGAAAGAATGATTTTTAGTCCAAAAAACTTATCTTTTTAAGACGAAAAATGAGTTTAAAAATGAAACATTCCTTTCTAAAATATTTAAATACTCTTTTACATTCTAGAAATATATTTCCACTTTTTGGTGGTCATTCTTTTTTAATATTTAAGAAGGCATTGGGAGAGTGAGAAGTAATATAACACAACAGTGAAACTATTATTTCAACATTTCCTAATAACATCAAAGCGATACATGAATGGTATAAGTAACATGAAGCAGATTTTACATAATATTGGCAACTCCACTGTAGAATATGCAATGAAGAAGTTTTACTCAGAAGTGAAGAATATCCTTCAAATATTACCACTTGTTTTATATAAATGTTCTTTAGGGTCTAAGATGTTTGCTGGTGGCTCAGAAAGAAACACTATATAAATGCACATTTGAATATTACATAGATACACATATGGAAACATATAAGCTTGGACCATGAGGAAAAAAAGGAAAAGTATTTGGTTTACTGTTAAAAATCTTAGGGAACATTACTGCAGGTAAAGACTCATTAAGTTCTCACTTTCTGGGGATGAATATTGAGAAACTTCCAAATTTTAGAAGTCCATTGAGTTGATTTAAAATAGAATGCTACCTTAAGATTTTCTTTCTCAACTAATCCAATGAAAGTACTAATGAATGTAATTAAGGACTATTTATTGAAAAATTAATATATGCAACTTGTAGAGAAAGAAACAAAGATAACAAAAGACCAGTAAACCTTTTCAAAATTTGTAACATAAGGTTGGATACAAATGCATAAATCATTATGAAATAAGAAATACTTGAAAGTGATGAACAGAATTTCAGATGCAGTATGCTGTCAGCATAGAGATTTGAAGAATTATTTGTGTTTTACAAGAGATAAATGTAAGTTGCATCTCTAACAACAGGGGGTACTTACAGAGGCTATTTACACATTGTTAGGATTAAATTTTATCCCTCCAAAAAAATAAATGTTGGAATTTTAACTCCTAGTGGTTAAAATGCAAGCTCTGATGGTGTAGTGCCTAAGGCACTTGACTGCTAACCAGAAGGCTGGTGGTTCAAACTCAACAGCCACTCCTCGGAAGGAAGGTTGGGCAATCTACTTCCCTAGTGATACCGCCTCAGAAACCCAAGGAGGGGTTGCTATGAGTAGGGTCAAACTTGACAGCACATAACAACAACAACAACTGCAGTGATTAAGATTAACTCCAAGTTGTTAATTCCTCCTGGTTAAGCATTCAGCTGCTAACCAAAAGTTTTTCGCTGCAGAAAAGACATGGTGAACCGCACCTGTAAAGATTATGGCCTAGGAATTGCTATGGAGTCATTCTACTCTTTCCTATAGAGTTGCCATGAGTTGGAATCAATTCAATCAATTCCTTGGCACGCAACATACCCGCAGAGGTCAATCTGCTAGAAACAGAGTATTCTTTGTTATGTTAATTAGAGCATTCCCAAATTGGGTACATTCTAAATCTAATCACTTCTGGGCTATAAAATAGCAGATTAGACACAGAGACAAACACATGAGAGAAGACAATGTGAGCACTGTTTGCTAGCCGGGGAACCTCAAGTAACCAAGGAACACCTGGGGCTAGCAACAAGTTAGAAATTAATGGCTGCCGCCATTATTTGGACTTGTATCTTCTAGAACTGTGAGGAATATCTGTTCTTTAAGCCACTTATTTGTGGTATTACAGCCCACATACTGCCTTCAAGTTGATTTTGTCTCATCGTGACCCTTTAGGACGGAGTAGAACTACCTCGTAGAGTTTACAAGACTCTACTGTACTCTGAAAGTATACTGTAAGACTTATAACCAGAAGATTGGTGGCTCAATCTCAAAGATATGCAGTCTTTGAAACCCAATGGGGGTCACTATGAGTCAGAATTGAGTTGATGGCACTGGGTTTGTTTTTTAGTTTTAAACTTTAAAGAAGCAGACTAACTCAATTTTTTCCCACAGAGTGGCTGGTGGGTTTGAACCACTGACCTTTTAGTTAGCAACTGAATGTTTTAACCACTGAACTACTAGAGCTGTTGTTGTTGTTGTTATGTGCCATCGAGTTGGCCCTGACTCATAGCGACCCCTCCTTGGGTTTCCAAGGCAGTATCACTACGGAAGTAGGATTGCCCAACCTTCCTTCCGAGGAGTGGCTGGTGGGTTTGAACCGCCAGCCGTCTGGTTAGCAGGCAAGTGTCTTAGCCACTATGCTACCAGAGCTCCCGAACTACTAGAGCAGTACTAGTTAAATAAGACACACAACTTAATTGGGTTTCGGTTACACTGGGTGTCCTTAATGCTTCTATCCTTACTTCTCTTTGCCTTTTTCCTATTCACCCCCAACATTCAATAAGTCTGTTGGAATTCTGCTGCATACAATATATTTCAGTAAATACTTACCAATTTTAAGAAAGAAAGTCACATTTAGAAAAGAGACTTAAGGATGAAATTTAGAATTTATCCTGGAAAGAAAAAAGCAATGCATCCTTGAGACTAAGAGTTAAGTCTTAGGATTTAGAGAAATCTCTGGAAAAGTGTGGCTTTTGAAAGATACGTTTTAATGTTTGGAGCTAATTTGAAAGAGAATGGGTGCAGTTGGTGGTATTTTAATCAGGCATTATTATAAACAGACATTTTAGAATTAATTATTCATAGAATATATAAAAAGATTTAAACAAAGTAGACATAAGATCACTTGCAAGGAAATTGCAACAATTTAGAGGCTACCACAGTCAGAGTAGTGGCAAAAGTAGCAGATCACTCACAGAGGAGCAGTGGTTAATGCATTTGATTGCTAATCAGAAGTGGGTGATTCAAACTCACCAGCCATTCTGTAGGAGAAAGATGAGGCAGTCTGCTTCCAGAAAGATTTACATCCTTGGAAATCTTTTGGGGGAAGTTCTATCCTATTTTATAGGGTTACTATGAGTTGGAAACAACTTGCTGGACGTGATTTATAGGAAAATAATGGAGCTAAGTGCTTCAGAGAAGGATAAATTTGAGTTAAGTATTGGTGAGTTCAGAGTGGCTATAGCTTTTGGAAACTTTGATGAACAGATTAGGAAATTTGCAATGCTAGGTATTTCCAAGGCAATTAACCTTTACAGAAGTAGATTGCCCAGTCTTCCTTCTGCAGATACAAGAGATTTGGTTTTCCTAAGTGTACAAGTGGTGGCAATATTATATATTTTTTGAAGGGTATCAGGCAAGGTTGCACAGAGAAAATGACAAAAAGGACATTTGGAGAACATATTTCAGGGACAGAACCAGTAAAACAAAACAACAGAGAAGCAATAATACTAAAGAATGATTTGTTCACAATGTCAAAAGAGGAGACTATTGCAGAAAAAAAAAAATCATTTTTCAAATTCTGTAGGGAGTCCTCTGCCATACTTCACAATATTTTAAAAATATTTCTTCTAGCTCAACGATCAATGTCTGCATATAAGTTTGGAGTTTTCTATGATATAACAAAACAGAATTTTTACAACAGAATTTCTTCTGATAGGCTGCTCAAATATGTCTCCATTAATTTCCTTTTCCTCATATATGTATACCTCTCTCCAATTCCATGTACATGAGTCATTCTTTAACACTTCCAAGCTGACTTTTACCACCACAACTCCAAGTGCTTGGCTGCTGACCAAAAATCGGAAAGTTCAAACCCAGCTAGTGGCACTGTGGGAGACAGACATGGCAATCTGATGCGGAAAGATTACAGCCAGAAAAATCCCATGGGGAAGTTCTAATCTATCATATAGGGTCATTATGAGTCAAAATGTATGCAATGGTACCTAACATAACCCACCAATTTTGAATGGCCCTCTTAGCTAACACTAATCATCACTAACTCACTATATGAAAAGTTCTTTCGTCAGATATAATATTTCACAAAATATTCTGTACATTTTATGACCCCCTTCTTGAAATTTTCTCCTCCATTAACTTAGTTGGCATTTTGGACATCTGTTTTTCCGTTTCCCGTAAACACCACCATTCTTTACTACATTTTTCTCTCTCACAATCTCTGGTTTTTTTTTTGTTGTAACTGTATGACAGGGATCAGTTAGATATATATGTCTTAATAAAGGTCCTCATTGGTGTCTGCCCTTGAAAGGTAACATTCTGAAGTATGGTTGAGATATGTATGTATCTAATGTACTACAATATGAGTCAAAGACTCAAAATGCTGGCTGCATGTTAAAACCAATTGGGTTACTTTTAATTTATCAGTTCCTGAGCCTACTTGAGATCGCTTAAGGGAAAAAAAAAAAGAAAAGAAAACACATACACACACACACACACACATAGAGAGAAATGTAGTGAGGCCTGGATATTTGATATTTTTAAAGCTCTCCATGTGCTTCTAATGTGCAGTCAGGATTGAAAACTACTGAATTTTTAGAGCAAGATATTAACATAGAATCACACAGTAATTGACATAGGTTAATTGGAGATAGTAATTAATTCTTCCTGGGCAGCACAAGAAAACATTTTATAAAGGGAGCAGATGTGTGAAGTTTTTATTAAAATCAAAAAGGGTTAGGATCACAATAATAAGTTATGTGTTTGTTTGGCAAGGATTCTGAATTACAACCATTAAAATGATTGGATAAGGTAAAGAAATTTTATCAAAGTTAAAAATTTATTTAGAATTGTACCTGTGACATAGTGAACCTGAGTATCTCATGAGAGAGTAGGAATAGGATGTGTGAAAAGAATGATTCTTCTTTTCCCAGTCTCTAATCCTCTGAAGGAAGATGGGGCAATCTACTTCCGTAGTGATACTGCCTCGGAAACCCAAGGAGGGGTCGTTATGAGTCAGGTCCAACTGGATGGCACACAACACAACAACAACAACCCTTGATCCTAACATACATGCTAGCCCTATCTAAGCAAAGGAACATGCTCCAGTGGGGAGAGTCTAGTCAAAAAGACACTGACTCAGAAGGCACAACATTGTAGGTTTAATCTTGCCTCACCTTCTCATTTTTTCTGTGATTTGAGGATTTGTAAATAAGTAGTTCACATCACTTATTCTGAATTTTGCAGCTCTGGTGGCTTAGTGCCTACGGCATTTGCTGACAACCAGAAGGCTGGCAGTTCAAACCCACCAGCCACTCCTCAGAAGTAAAGTTGGACAATTAACTTCTGTAGTGATACTGCCCTGGAAACCCAAGGATCCCACACGAGGGCAGTGCATTGCATTGTATTGTGAATTTTATTATCTGTGAAATCACAATGAATGTACCCAAGTTAATAAAATTTTGGAGATAATATTATAAAATTACAAGTCAATATCAAAGGCTCAATATTGAGTTATCTTTTCACACATTTGTTTTCCATTAGAAAATCAACAGTTAGCCCATCTAACCCACTACCAAAAATCAAACCAAACACACTGCCCTCCAATCGGATCCGACTCATAACAACCCCTCCTTGGGTTTCCGAGGAGGTATTACTGCAGAAGTAGATTGCCCAACCTTCCTTCTGAGGAGTGTTTGGTGGGTTTGAACTGCCATCCTTCTGGTTAGCAGTCTAATGCCTTAGGCACTACACCACCAGAGCTCCTATGTAACCTACTAGATTTTCTTAAAGATAATCTGTAGTTTTCCATCTCTGCAATTCTATTCATTTTTTTCGTCTTCCTTCTTCCCTAAATGTCCTCCTTCTACTTCTAATCACCACATGCGGATGACTTCTGTATCCCTAAAACTAAATTAAGTGCTGTGTTTTCTGACTGTACTAAATTTTCTGGTTTTGCTGAAGTGAGAAATACAAATTCCATTTTTTTTTTCCTACTTGGTAATAGAGTACCTTTCTAACAAGTTCTTAAGGATATACTTTTAAGATCTTCTTCATGTTGATTATTTTGCAACTATTGCTGTAACTGTGTAAAACTATGGAATCTGGAAAATTTATATAATGTCATTTTTTTTTTTTTGTTAGGGCAGCTGACAAATAAAAAAGAGTACAAGTGAACATCCACCACATAATTTGCCACAGTAAATAAAAGTCATCATATGTTTTCATTTTAAGTTTCAGATTTATTTAAAAACAGGGCGCAAAGGAAATTGGGTTGAAATACTTGATTAAAATATACCTTCCAAGGCCACCCACCCAATATTCTAACCTCTGACTGACTAATTAGGTCCACTTGCTTTATGGGGCATGTGCTTTAAGAACTAGGATAATTTTTAATAGCACAGCCAGGAAAAACAACAGAAGTAGAAAAATATTTTTATAGTTGAAAAACTTGGCACTGGTTTTCCTATAACTGAGAACATATTTTGGCTCTGCTTTATGAATGTCTGGGAAGACAAAAAGAATTAAGATGCACACAAAAGGTTTTCTGAACAGATTTTTAAGTAATTTGCATAACAGAACAGAAATAATAGCATACTCTTGGCTGCTAATTTAAATAATCAAACATACACTTTTTTTAAAAAAGGAACAAGAAGCCCTGAGGGTATAATGTGGCGTAAAATTAAAATTAAGTTGACCTCATTGAGATCAAGTTTGATTACCAAGAAACTTCTCTCAAAAGAATATCTGACATTTCAATCCTAAAAACAACTTTTGTGTCAAATGAATTAGCTATGTTGGTGAAAGGCTTTCATATCAGGAAGAATATGCAAAATCTGATATGTAAAGCTCTTTAATTGCATTGAATTAAAACCTAAAATGATTATGCTAATATTCTTAGTCATTTATAACTGATATTGTAATTATGATTATTTATCTAATGAACTTCTATAGAACCAAACCAAAAAATGAAACTCACTACCGTCGAGTCTGATCCAACTCACAGAGACCCCTCCTTGCAAAGTTATTATGGATGTGTTGATGATTGGCAGTTGACTAGATGTTGGCCAAGTCATTGAGGGGAGTTACATGAGATTCAGATTTTATTTGTCTTTTAAAAAAAGTTTTTGTAATCATAACCCTTAGCAGCATATAAAATAAGGTATTATACACTGTTAATTGTATTGTTAAAGTTTTTGTTTTGTATTTTATATGCCTTCCAAGACCACTAACCCAATATTCTAGCTTTTAACGGACTCTTTAACTCATTGTGTATTAATCTATGGAGTCCCTATGTGGTACAAAGTGTTCAAACGCTAGTTTACTAACTGAAAGGTGAGAGGCCCAAGTCTACTCAGAGGTGCCTCAGAAGAAAGGCCTGATGTTCTTTGTCCAGAAAATCAGTTATTAAAAACTCTATAGCATGCAGTTCTACTCTGCCATGCATGGAGTCACATGAATCAGAATCAACTTGAGAGCACTAGTTGTTGTTTTTGTTCTATGTTGATACCTATATTGTTGTGCTGTCAAGTTGATTCTAACTCACAGTAACCCTATAGGACAGACTAGAACTGCTCCATAGGATTTCTAAGGCTAACCTTTTAGAAGAAGACTGCCATCACATCATTCTCCTGCAGAGCAGCTGCTGGGTTTGAACCATCAACCTTCAAGTTAACAGTCCAACACTTAACATTTATACCACCAGGGCTCCACTTATACCTATACTTACATCTGTAACAATCTATTCTTGTTAGGTGTCTTCAAGTTATCTCTGATTCATAGCAACCTTATGTACAACAGAACAAAACATTGCCCAGTCTTGTGCCACCCTCACATGTCTTTCTATACGTGAGCCCATTGTTGCAGCCACTGTGTCAATCCAACTAATTGAGGGTCTTACTCTTTTTCACTGACCCTCTACTTTACCAAGTATTATTTCTTTCTGCAAGGAATGGTCTTTCTGATGACCATTGATGAATTCTGGCCATTCTTACTTCCAAGAAGCATTCTGGCTGTGCTTTGTCCGGGACAGATTTGTTGGTTCTTCTGGCAGTCCATGGTATTTCCACTATTTTTCACCAACACTATAATTCAAAGGCATCAACTCTTCTTCACTCTCCCTTGCTCATTGTCCACCTTTCACATGCATATTATGTGATTGAAAATATCATGGCTTGGGTTAGGTACACCTTATTCTTCAAAATGACATGTTTGCTTCTTAACACTTTAAAGAGATCTTTTGCAGCAGATTTGTCCAGTGCTATAACACATCTGATTTTTTTGGACTGCTGCTTCCATGGGTGTTGATTTTAGATCCAGGTAAACTGAAAACCCTGACAACTTCAATCTTTTCTCCATTTATCATGATGTCAGTTGTGAGGATTTTTGTTTTCTTTATGTTGAGGTGTAATCCATACTGAAGACTGTAGTCTTTGATCTTCATCAGTAAGTGCTTCAAATAATCTTCATTTTTAACAAACAAGGTTATGTTATCTGCATTTCACAAGTTGTTAATGAGTCTTCCTCTAATCCTCATGCCATATTCATCTGCAAATAGTCCAGCTTCTTGGATTATTTGCTCAGCATACAGGTTGAATAATTATGATAATTATGGTAAAAGGATAAAACCCTGTTACACACCTTTCTTGATTTTAAACCATGCACTATTCCCTTGTTTTGTTTGAATGATGGACTCTTGCTCTATGTACAGGTTCCTCATGAACACAATTAAGTGCTCTGGAATTCCCATTGTTTGCAATGTTGTACATAATCTGTTAAGATCCACACAGTTAATAAAAAAAAAAAAAAAAAAACTTTCTGATATTCTTTGCTTTTAGCCAAGATCCATCTGACATGAGCAATGATATCCCTTACTCCACTTCCTCTTCTGAATCCAGCTTAAATTTCTGGAAGTTCCCTGCCAACACACTCATACAACCATCTTGAATTATCTTCAGCAAAATTTTATTTGTGTGTGATATTAATGATACTGTTAGATAATTTCCACATTCTGTAGGATCACCTGTCTTTAAAATGGGTACAAATATGAATCTCTTCTCCTCAGTTGTGCAGACAACTGGCTTCCAAATTTCATGGCATAGATGAGGAAGTGCCTCTAGTGCAGCATCCATTTATTGAAACATCTCAATGGATATTTCATAAATTCTTGGAGCCTTGTTTTTCACCAATTCCTTCAGTGAAGCTTTGACTTCTTTCTTCAGTACCATTGGTTCTATACCATATGTCACCTCCTGAAATGGATGAACATCGGCCAATTCTTTTTGGTACAGTGACTCTGTGTATTGCGTCCATCTTCTTCTGATGCTTCCTGCATCATTCAATATTTTACCCATAGTATCCTTCATATTGCAACTTGAGGCTTGAATTTTTTTCTTTTGTTCTTTCAACTTGAGAAATGCAGAGTATGTTCTTTCCTTTTAGGTTTTATAATACTTTACTTTGTTGTCTTGAGCTGCTCTTTGAAATCTTCTGATCAGCTCTTTTGTCTCATTTCTTCCATTCACTTTACCTACTTTCCATTCAAGAGCAAGTTTTGGAGTATCTTCTGAAACCATTTTGGTCTTTTCTTCCTTTCCTCTCTTTTTAATGACCTCTTGCTTTCTTCATGGATGATGTTCTTGATGTCATCGCACTGCTTGTCTGTTTTTTGGTCATTGGTGTTCAATGAATCAAGTCTATTTTCAGATGCTCACTCAATTCAGGATGGATACAATCAAGGTCATATTTTGGCTCTTGTGGACTTCTTTTAAGTTTCTTCAGCTTCGACTTGAACTTACCAAACCAAAAACCAGACTCACTGACATCAAATTGATTCTGACTCATAGCGACCCCTTTTGGATTTCCAACACAGTAAATCTTTACAGAAGTATATTACCCAGTCTTCCTTTTGCAGAGTGGCTGGTGAGTATGAACATCCAACCTTCTGATTAGCAGTCAAATGCCTTAGGTACTGCCCCACCAAAGCTCCTTTCAACTTGAACTTACACATGAGCAATTGGTGTTCTGTTTCACAATCAGGTCCTGGACTTGTTTTGACTGAGAATATTGAGCTTCTCCACCTCTTTTTTTCACAGATATAGTCGATCTAATTCCTGTGTATTCTATCTGGTGAGGTCCACATGTATAGCTGCCATTTATGTTCTTGAAAAGGGATATTGGCAATGATAAGTCATTGGTCTTGCAAAATTCTATCATGAGATCTCAAACATCATTTCCATCACCAACACTATATTTTCCAACTACTTATGATTTTTCTTTTTTCCCAACTTTTGCTTTCAAATCACCAGTAGTCATCAATACACCTTGATTGGATTTTTGGTCAATTTCAGATTGTGAAAGTTGGTAAGAATCTTCAATTCAGGCTTTAGTTGTTGGTGTGTAAATGTGAACAGTAATGATAATAACTAGTCTTCCTTGTAGACTTATGGATATCATCCTATCGCTGACAACCTTGTACTTCAGGATAGATTTTGAAACATCCTTTGTGACAATAAATGCAGTGTCATTCCTCTTTAATTTCTCATTCCTAACATATTAGATCATATGATTGATTCAAAGTACCCAATACTGTCCATTTAAGCTCACTAACACTAGGATATCAGCCTTTATGCATTCAATTTCATTTTTGAAAACTTTCAGTTTTCCTGTATTCATACTTGGTGCATTCCACATTTTGATTATTACTGGATGTTTGCAGCTGTTTCTTCTCATTTTGAGTCATGACCCATCAACAAATGGAATTCCCAAAAGCTTAATTCCACCCATGACATTAATGGAGACTCTACTTTGAGGAGGTAGCTCTTCCCAGTCATATTTTGAATGTCTTCCAACCTGAGGGGCTCATCTTCCAGCAGTATATAAAACAATGTTTCAGTCTTATTCATAAAGTTTTCCAGTCATATATCAGACAGTGTTTCACTGCTATTCATAAGGTTTTCACTGGCCAGTGGATGGCTCCCTCCTTCTCCCAAGTCTGTATGAGTATGGAAGCTTTGCTGAAATCTGTCCACCATGGGTGACCCTGCTGATATTTGAAATACCAGTGGTATAGCCTTCAGTCTCATAACAACACATAAGCCAACACAGTACAACAAACTGACAGATGAGTCGTGGTGTAAGTATACATCTGTTTGTATGTGTATAAATAAAAACATGTATGTGTGGATATAGAAAAGAGAGAAAGAAAGGTTTACATTCCCATTTGAGCTGTAATTCAGTATGGAGTCATTGTTTTAACCAGATAAAAGTGATGTAATAGCACCATACAGAAAATTTAATTTGGGCTACCTATAAATGTTCAAGGAGTATTATCAGGAAGGATTGGCAGTGGTCACACAACATACCTCTTTTCAGGAAAGCTGGTTGTGTGGCTAAAATGGTCACTTAGTGCCACCAGTAAATATGGAAGATCATTGTAGACCAGGGGTTGTAGAAAGAGCACATTCAGCACTTTTGAGAACACACAGGAGAGAATTTTGGAACCACCCAGAAATACTGAAGGAAGAAGAATGATTGGGGGTTGAAATACATTAGTTATGAAAACAGAGATGATAGATATAAGAGCATTTGAATATCATTTATATTTACTGATTAATCTGTGCTCAAATCAAAACCAAAACTCACTGCCATGGAGTCGATTTCGACTCATAGTAACCCCTTTAGTTTTCCAAGGTGGTAAAATCTATACAGAAGTTGATTGCTCATTCTTACTTCCAAGGAGTGGCTGGTGGATTTGAACCACCTGGCTTCCAGTTAGCAGCCAAATGCCTTAGGCACTACGCCACCCGAGCTCTTTAATCCATGCTAGAAATGTATAATTTGCTTTAGTAACCAAGCCCTTAAAAGAAGTGAATATTTTGGATACTATCATGGTAAATTAGAACTTGGAACACAGGAGAATATCTAGACTTGATCATAACAGACACTGTTCCCTGAGCTACTTTGATAAAAGACCATCATTACTGTCTTAGTAATGTTGTTGTTGTTGTGTGCCGTGGAGTCAGACCCAACTCATAGAGACCCCTCCTTGGGTTTCTGAGGCAGTTCATTATGGAAGTAGATTGCCCCATCTTCCTTCTGAGGAGTGGCTGGTGGATTTGAACCACAGCCTTCTGGTTAGCAATAAGGACCTTGAAATCAACTTTACAAGTCAGAATCCACCTATATGGTGCTTTGTGTTTGGTGGTGCACAGTGTGTATAATGCCCCTTCTGTACTGAAGTTTCATTCATCCTTAAGAATTTCTTCTATATCTTCAAAATTCACAATGAATGAATCCTGTCAGGAATTATTATATTAAGAGATATATTGTTGTTGTTTGTTGAGATATAACTAGATTAAATTAATATGATTTTTAACAGTCAAAAATGTACAGCAGCAGAAAAAAAGAAATTCTTATACAAGTTCATCCTAAATTTTTGTGTTGTTTTCTTTTCTATTATGGGTATAGTGGATTGAGTACTGTTCCCTCAAAATCCATGCCTGCCTGGAACTTCAAAATACATCTTTATTTGGAAATAAGATTGTTGCATATTTTATTAGTTAAGAATCTCAAAAGGAAATCATCCTGGATTTAAGGTGATCCCAAAATCCAATGAATGGATTAGAAGAAAGAAAATTATTTGAAGATGGAGGTAGAGGTTGGAGTTATACAGCCATAAACCAAGAATAACCAGGAACCTCCAGAAGCTGTAAGTGGCAAAGAAACCACACTGGCCAAAGCATGTTCCTACTGATACTTTAATTTCAAATTGTGTGCCTTAAGAATGAGAGAATACATTTCCTTTGTTTTAAGCCACATAGTTCATGGAAATTTGTCGTGGCAGCCCTAGAAAACTAATAAAATATTATTCCAGGTACTTTGCAAATTTTAACCTTTCTCAGAAAGTTTCTTCTCATATGCTTCAAATTGTGAAGTGTTCTAAATCAGAGATGGGATCACTGACTACAATAATGGGATGTTAGTACAATGACAATATCTTCCATTATCTAGAATTGTAATGCTCAATTTTGTCTATAACTTTAAAACCATAGTTCACTGAAGTTCAAATATAGAAACAGAAAGTTCAAGAGTTTTTGAAGAAGAGGTATTTTTATCTGTTTGCATAGATACCCTAAACATTCATATTGTATATAGTTCATCACTATTTTGATAGTGAAACTATGAAAAGCATTTTAATTAAATTTTTAATTTATAGATTAAAATGACTTTTATTTTATTGATGGAACTATATATTAGTTCAAACTATTTTTAAATCAAGCATTCTCTAGAAAAAAAAAGCAAAGATATATCAGTAGATATCAAATGTATTTATATCGATTCTTCAATATTAAAATAAGCTGAATATTTTTCTTGATGCATATTCATATATTTTAATCAATTTCATAACTTAATCTCTCTCTTGTCCTATACATCTGATCAATGAAAAACCAAAAATAAGAACAACAATTTGTTGATGGCAAATTGATTCCAGCACATGGCAACAGGACATGTTTATATTCCAGCACATGGCAACAGGACGTGTTTATTATATACTGCCCCATAGGTTTGCATGGCTATCATCTTTATGGAAGCAGATCATCAGGCCATTCTTCTGCACAGTCTATGGGTAAGGCTGCATCACCAACTTTTCCATTAGTACTCGAATGCAAAACAACTTTTGTGTAACACAGGGACCTAGATATAACAGACACTTTCAAAATAATGTCTTTGATTTTTGTTTCAGAAATACCATGAAATGACTTTTTTTTTTCTTTTTTTTTTGTGATTTGGGTGAAGATTCACAGAGCAAATTGCAGTTTCCATACAGCAGTTCACATACACTTTGTCTCATGACATTGACCACAGTTTACCACAACATGCAATGATTTTTAAAAGTTGCATTTTATAATCTTTGACTTTGAAATTGTTGTTAGTTCAGTTGAGTCTTCTCTGCGATTCTTATGATTTTTGATAATTTCAGGAAAATTTCTGCTAAATATATAATACTTTCTATCTTGTTTGTTGTTGTTGTTGTTGATGGATATCATTGTTTGTTTTTATTAAAATGAAAACATATTACAGCCCACATATCTTCACAATGTTCTTTTCTCCATTTTTTTTCCTTTTAAAAGTATTTGTGAAATAATACTTATCAAATAAATTGTTCCCATTTTGATTCTTGTAAATATTTCATCTAATTTAATTTTCACCAAGAAATTTCATTAAAAGATGCATCCAGAATTTGAGATATGTTAAATGGCAATGCTGGAATTTCAAAATTAAAAGTTCAATTTATTGAATTAAATAAGTTCTCATTGAATTAGTACAATTTTCCTCTTGCTTTCATAAATATATTTTCAAAATCTTCTTGTTTGCAAACTTGGTTTTCAGTAATTGCAATTTACTAAAATTGAATTGTTAAATAGTCATCTTTGAGCACATTCTTTAATAAATAATTCTTAACTTTTGAAGAAGCATGTTAGCAAGAATATCTTTATCTTATAGCCACCCCACCAAGGGAGGTTGGACCTCACACTCAAAATCCATTCTAGTATCAAGAATGATGATGCCACTCACACAGAGTATGAAAGTATTTATTGCCCACGTAATGAAGCTTTCTGTGGAGAATGGGTCATTTTAGGATCAAAAATATCTTAAAGTGACTTAGCGATTTATGAGAGGTAAGAGGTGGGGTTGTGGTGAGTGTCCCTTGGAACAAACCATGGTCTGTATGGTTGAAGCATTCAGGCTTTCTTATCAACCTGCCCAGATGTGAGGCAGAAGATAACATGGGATTAGTGGGGCTTGAAACCTGTCAGCAGCCAAACACAAAAAATGAACTAAGACTTTTTATTACATTCAGCTATTTCTATATAACAAAACTATGCTTGCTGATCTATTAGAAATCTGTAACATTCACCAATTCGTTAGGAGAAAACAACATTTCTGAAGAGAAAAACATATGGTTTAAAAATGCATTCAAGGAAATGTCAAGTAAAACCACAATGAGATACCACTACACATCCACTAAGATGACTAAAATTGAAAAGCTTATCTGCCAAGTGTCAGCCAGGAGTTGGAACAACGAGAACTCACATGGTGTTAACTAAAAGTAAAATGGTGCAATCAATGTTGTTAACATATTCTACTATCTGACTAAGTCAATGCATCTATATATATATTTTTCTCCAATAAAAATAAAAATATATGTTTTACAAAGACTTGCACTTTAATTTTTGAAGCAACTTTATTCATAAGATCTCAAAACTAGAAATAACTCAAATATTCAAAAATAACTTGAATGGTTAAAAACATTATGGAGTAAAAATATAATAGAATATTCAAATAAAAGTTCTACTGTACAGTTGATTCTGATTTATAGCAACCCTATGGGACAGAATAGAATTGCCACATAAGGTTTCCAAAGCTGTAAATCTTTACGGAAGCAGACTGCCTCAACTTACTCCTGTTGGTGATGAAGATGGTGGGTTCAAACCTCCAACCTTTTGGTTAGCAGCTGTATGCTTGAACTACAGAGATGAGAGAAAATACTCTTTCACACAATAACATAATAAATCACAAAACCATCATGTAAAAACAGAAATACACATTCTTTTTGATTACTATAAGAACATCTAGAAAGCACAAAATCATAGGGGAAAATATCAGGTCAAATGTTGGCAGTGTATGAAATGGAGGAAAAGATTTACGAAAAGTGTCAGAAAAAATATTTTATGATGTGATGAAGCTGTTTTACACCATGTTTATGGTGGTGGTTACACACTTTATATATTAATGAAAACTCATCAAAATTATGTTTTTTTTCCAGCAATGTTCTATGTAAATTGTACCTCAATAAAGCTGATTTTCAAAAGATTGAGAAAAATTATGTTTTGAAATACCAAGAAACATAGAATAAAGGTGGGAAATATTGAAGACATACATTGTCTGTACAACACTATCCTGTCCTTGAGAGCTATCTCTGATACATATTGCATGTTTGTGACTATTCAACTTATCTGTCCTGAACTGACTATTTTTCTCCTTTTTGCTGGAGATCTTTGAGTTGATTTTCGATGTCTGGTGACCCCATGTGACAGAGTAGAACTTCCTCATAGGGTTTTCTAGATGTGCCTTCTACAGAAGCAGGTCACCAAGTCTTTGTCCTTTGGTGTGGTTTGTTTAGCAGGTGAATGCTTAACTGTTCAGCCATCAGAGCTTGTCGAACTGATTACAGATTCCTCGAATCAGTGAGTGGACTCACTATATCAAACTATTTCTTGTGAAGGGGTTTCTATTTTGGAAATGAAGAAGATAATCCATGCTTTTCTGAGGTAAAACACTATGACAACGGAGATTTGCTGTTGGTAGGGCTGACTTTTTATGGCCCTCAAATTTTCTTCAGTTAGTATGTATCATTTTTATAGTTTGGAAAAATAAATATATTTTTCTTATTTATTAATTTTTAATTTCACAGTTTCACTTTAATTCAACAAAGGCATTCTAGGCAGTCTTTATTGTTTCTGTTGTTTTGCTACTTCCTTTCATTTTTCATATTAGGAGTCCATTGTCCTCAGCAGCATCTTACATGTACAGAATCCTTCACCAGCATATTTATCTGGACAATTATTGCTTTGTATATTTTCTTTTCTAATATTAGGGATGACATCCAAATTATTTAACAGTCCAGAGGGCTTGGACAGTGAACAACTGAAACATACATTGTCCATAAATGGATGGTATAATTCGTACTTCCTGCTTACCATTTCCCTAGCACCTGCTGTTTTCTTTCTAAGTATAATATTAACTGCATTTCTGGCAATTAGTATTCAAATTATGCAAATCTTATGTAGTGTTTCTATGCATTATTGCACTATCTGGAAAATATCATGAGGAGAAAGGAGATGATTTCTAAATTGCTTTATGTCACTTGATTAAATCTTGCTCTCAGGACCTGTTACAAGGCCTTTGCACAGATTGCTTGTTTGGAATGTTGTCCCAAGTAGAAGGGATGAAGAACTTGGGAGATTAAAACAGGGAATGAGTAAAGTGAATATAGGGGTGCATTGTCATGCTAGTCATTGCCCTGGATACCTGGGGCTTTATTCCTCCAGTGTTTACTGCATTGTCCACATGAAGATAGAAAGTAAACTTGAGATGGAACAACTTAAGATGGGACACATGAGACATCCAATGCAATCCTTCCACATTAACAACCTCTTTGGAAAGAAAATGGAATTTGTAGTCAACTTGTCATGATTAATTGTATTATTTCAGGACCACCACGAAACATGGCATAGCATGGTTAGTAGAAGACACAGTTGATGCTTCACCTATGGCTTTTTAAAGATCATTTGAAATCTCTTTTTCTTTGGCAGTGAGAAAATAATTATCTTCAACAAATTAAGAACATGTTAGGGAAAAGGAGAACATGTTTAAAATGTGCTGTAATGTGCGAAAAGTATTCTTATCAAAACGCGGGGCTTGAATTTGAGTCGTTTGAGAAGACAACTTACTAGAAGTTCTTCGTCCTTATCCTAATTCTGTTCTAATTCTGTTTCCTATTAGAGACAGTTGACAATTTCTTTAGGCCATTGCATTGTCAAAATTGTAGCTTTCCAGATCCATCTGTTTTTGTTTCTACTCCATAATAAGGCAAGTGGGACCTATTTTGAATGATACTGACAGTTTGAGGGTTCTAGCATATTATTTTGGAAAAGTCTTCTAATTTATGTCAAAAAATTACTGATTTGAGACTGAACATTTGCCCACAGGCATGCATAATTAACTTTTTATCAATTATTTATTGAATTTGGAAATTGAGCTCTTTGTTTTTCTTACCAAATTCTGAGCCATACTATTGATAATTAATCATATTAACCTGGAAATGCAGTACAATGACATAGAAACATTCTGATTTAAGAAAAATGTTCTCTCTTCGACTTTAGTTTACAGAGTTAACAAGATAAAGCTTTAGGTAAAATATTGAGCCTGAGGTTAAATATCTACATTAATTCAGATTGATCAGAAAAGCATAATTTTAGACAATATAAAAATGAAATATTTAGTTTTGTTTTGTGCTTTTATTGTTGTTTTTTTAAGAGATGAAGTTGGGAAGGAAACTCAGGGCATGAAGCATAACAATGAGTTGTTATGAAAAGACCTATTAAATTGATTGCATTTAAGGAAGTTGTAAAAATATGAGAACAATTTGAAACTTGTTTCCTCTCTCAAAGTTCTCAACATTTACCTGAATGACATTGGACTAGGTGATACAACTTTAAAAGTTGCAGATATAGACATGAACAAAAATACAGATACAGATATAATGTTAAAGATGTATTTATGTGTTCTGATTCTCTTCAAAACAAAATAGAATGTATCCATATCATATTTCACAAGTTTCAAAAACATGCAGCATTTTCAGACTGACGGGATTATCATATAACTGGAAAACAAAATAAAAAATGATTGCCTACATGTATGGGTCAAAAATATTATATAATTATTTTGTTTGATTGTTTATTTGTTAATTATACTATTGGGGTATCAGGACATGTCACTTCTGTTTTGATTTGCATTTTTCCCTGATAGTTAATGCTGGTAACCATCTCCGGCCAGTCATATAACTTTTTCTTTGTTGTTTTTGTTTAAGTTTTCATCAGGTGTCTATTAAAATTCTTGCTCCTTTTAATTGGGTTGTTTGAGTTATGAGTTCTTTATACATTCTGGCCACCACTTGCCTGTCTGTTTGTCACACTCTGCTGTCTTGTGTTTCTGTGGTGCTGGAAGCTATGTCACAGACATTTAAAATATCTGAAAGGTTACTTATGGTGGATTATTTTCAGCAAAGCTTCTAGATTATGATAGATGAGGAAGAAAGACTTGGAATTCTATTTCCAGGAATAATAATTAGATAGTGAAAACTTTAAGAATAACAGAAAAGTATTGTCTGATATACTGCTAGAAAATGAGGCTCTCAAGTTGAAAGGCACTTAACATATAACTGGGGAAGTTCTTCCTCCTCAAAGTAGAGTCAACTTTAGTGACAGGTATGGAATAAAGATTTTGTACCTTCTTTGCTAGTATATTATAACTCAAAATGAGGAGGAACAGCTGAAAACATGTACTAATAACTGGAACATGGTGTTCTGGTTACCTAGTACTGCTCTGACAAGAATATACCACAAATGGGATAACTTTAACAAACAGGAGCTTATTCTCTTACAGTTTTGAGGCTTTAAGCCTGACTTCAACATGCCATGCTCTAGGGAACCTTCAACCCTGGGCTTCAGCTCTGCCTCCTGCTCCCAGCCCACTGAAGCTGGAGGCTTTTCTCCACTCACCTACTGGCTGCTGAAGCTGACAAGCCCAAGGTTGACAAGTAACAAGGCACACCCCTATATTACCAAACCACATGGCAGGCCATTAATTCAAGTCCATTGAAAGTCCCAAGGTTGGCAGAGCATGGCAGGCTGCTGAACAACAACACGGCTATATACAGGGTTCAAAATGCTGTAAGCTAGAGACCATTCCCCAAGGCTTCTCTTTACATACAGGAAGCAGACCACATCCCTAAGGCAGCTACTCAGCTGCTCACAATAGATTCCACCATGGAGTTGATTACCAGTCTCATCATGGGGAATACTATATCTAGCTCCCTAGCCACTCAACCAGGCCTAGACAAATTGACACACAACTACCACACATGGAAGGTCTTATGTATGGATCAGAGAGCTCTGGTAGCATAGTATCTAAGGCACTTGCCTGCTAACCAGAAGGCTGGCGGTTCAAACCTACCAGCCATTCCTAGGAAGGAAGATGGGGCAATCTACTTCCATAGTGATACTGCCTCGGCAGCCCAAGGAGGGATCGCTATGAGTCGGGTCTGACTCAACAGCACACAACAACAACAACATGTCTGGATCAAGGAAAAGCAGAAACTGTCAAAAATCGAATGGGAGACTTGAGGATCTTAGGCATTTCTGTGTTGAAATTGACTGGAAATGGCTATTTTCAATTGGATAATCATATAGTCTACTGAACCAGGAACAGCATATTAAAAAGGAACTCCAATGCATTAATCAAGAGCCAAAGTATAACTTTGAATATATTCCACCTTAATTTAGAGACCATCTCAAGAATGTTGTTGTTGTTATGGCTGAAGACCATAAAAGTTGTGGGATGACATCAAACATATCATACAAGAAGAAATCAAAAGGTCATTAAAAATACAAAAATAACAACAACAACAACAACAACAAATCAAAGTAGATGTCAGAAGAGACTCCAAACTTTCTCTTGAGCTAAGAGTTGCTTAAAAAAAAAAAGAGAGAGAAGAAATTATGATGCAAAGGAGCTGAATAGAAGATCTCAAAGTACAGTTTGAGAAGAAAAAATATTATAATGAAATGTCAAAAGACCTAGAGTAAGAAAACCAAAAGGGAAAAACACACCTGACATTTCCCCAGGTGCAAAAACCAGAGGGGGGAAAAAATCAATCCGTGAATTGTAACACTAAAGGAAGCTATGGGTGATAAAAACCAAATTAAACAAAACAAAACCAGAAGAGCTCTGGTGGTATAGTGGTTAAGTGCTTGGGCTGCTATTCAAAAGGTCAGTGGTTCAAACCCACCAGCTACTCTGCAACAGAAAGATGAGACAGTCTGCTTCTGTAAAGATTTATACCTTGGAAACTGCATGTATCAGTTCTACTCTGTCCTATAGGTTAGAACCGACGTGATGGCAGTGGGGAGAGACAAAAAAGTAAATGATTCAGGTAGCATTAAAAGAAAATGGAAGGAATACACTGACTCCTTGTACCAAAATAATTGTTGACATTCACTCATTTCTTAAAGAAGAATATGGTCAATAATTGTTGGTACTGAAAGAAGAAATCCAAGCTGCACTGAAAACCTTGGCAGAAAACAGGAATTGATTGAAGACTGAGATATTTCAATAAACACATGCAATACTGGAAGTGCTCACTCATCTATGCCCAGAAATTTGACTACAGCTACCTATCTAATCAGCAGCAAGAAATCCACGTTTGTACTCATTCCAAAGAAAGGGGATCAAGTAGAATATTGGAATTATTGAACAGTATCATTAACATCATATTCAAGTAAAATTTTACTGAAGATAATTAAAAAGTGCCTGTAGCTGTTTATCAACAGGGAACAGCCATAAATTCAAGTCAGAGTCACAAGAAGACATGGAATGATGGAATGAATGATATCATTGCTGATGTCACATTGATCTTGGATAAAACCAGAAAATACCAGAAAGATGTTTATTGGTATTACATTGACTATGGAAAAGCATTTCATTGACTGGATTATAACAAATTATGAATGACGTTGTGAACAATGGGAATTCTAGAATGCTTAATTATACTCATGAGGAAACTATACACAGATGAGGAGGTAGTCATTCAAATAGAGCAAATGAATGCTGCTTGTTTAAAATTG
>NW_006921642.1:12224395-12226130 GCF_000298275.1 Orycteropus afer afer
GGCTATGGGCATCATAGTTGTTGTTGTTGTTATGTGCCGTCCAGTCGACCCGACTTATAGCGACTCCTCCTTGGGTTTCCGTGGCAGTATCACTACGGAAATAGATTGCCCAATCTTCCTTCCGAGAAGTGGCTGGTGGGTTTGAACCACCAGCCTTCCGGTTAGCAGTCAAGTACCTTAGGCACTATGCTACCAGAGCTCCTTGGGCATCATTAGGGATCATGATATTGCTGAACTGCTTTTCAAATACAGTGATCCAATTTTTGTAAAACTTATGAAAGTTTTATATAAAGAAGAGTAAACTTATAAACTATATCACAGTCTATGTTCATAAACATTTCATCAGCTTGTGAAGACTGAGTTGTGGAGATAGAATGAGAGACAAAACAAAACAAAGCCTTAGAGTCAGAATCACAAGATTTGGCTGCAGGTCAGACAGTCCAAGACAACTAAAATTAGAAACGTATATCCAGTATCTAATGCCATCTATACACACTAAAAACAAACGAACAAACAAATCAAACAAAATATGCTGTGTCAGCATTATGCATTTTCTATTATAAGCTTTAACTAATTTTTTTTTTCTCTCCATCTTTTCCCAATAGAGTTTATCCCAAAGTCTCCTACTCCATGAAATGTTGTATTTGGCTCTTTCATTTATTTATTTGTTTGTTTGTTTCTTTGTTTTTTTATTGTGATTTGGGTATTATAAGCTTTAACTAATTTTAACTACTTGGAAGCTGTACTATTATCAGGATTTGGGAAAAACCCAACAGATCAAAGAATTTAAAAAGCAATTTGGCTACCTAGTGAATGAAACAACTTACAAACTTCATACTGCATCCTGGTGGAAACACTCAGACTATGAAAAATAGGGGAATTGAGAGTTTCTGCATGATAGCAGGTTTGTTCTTATTTCAAAAGGATGGCCAAGTAATGATCAACCAGATAAGACTCTGATCACAAACATGTAGATTGATGAAACTTAAAACAAAACAATGTTTAATTTTCTCTTCTTTTTTTTTTAATCCAAAAAGAAAAAAAAAATCACTTTTTTTTTTTTAAATAATCATATAGGTTATGACTATAATTATGTAGGGGACCTCTGGTGGTGTAATGCCTAAGTCATTTGACTGCTAATCAGAAGGCTGGTGGTTCAATCCTACTAGCCACTCCTTGGAAGGGTAATTAGGTACTTGATCATTTTATGAACAGAAAAATAAAAAAACAAGTATGATAAATTGATTTTTTTTTACTTCCATAATGATATTTTTTGTGCTTATTTTCTTCTGTGTTATAACTAAACAGAGGATGGATTCTTATAATTCAAAAGCAATAGAAAAGATAATTTCAAACAGACTATGAAATATGGAAAAGCCTATTGTACTTTTGTCTTTGAAATATTTTTTAATGTGTTTTTATGTTTGCACTTCCATGCTTCCTAAATAGATCTTGTCTTAGAAATAGAATGCACATGACTACAAATATGTGTTTTTGTATCACTTCTGTCAGTCCTAACAGTGAAAAAAAATTAAAATAACCTTTTGTCAGATAATTTTTTGGAAGACTTTTAGAAAAAAATATCAGCATTGAATAGATTTCGATTACTTAAGCACTTGAGAATATGCTAATTTTTTGAGAAATAAAATTAATATTGATATATTAGTAACTCAATAATCATCATTCTCCACACTTTACAGATTTAATGACATGAAATAAATTTGATTAAAGTAAA
>NW_006921642.1:12227525-12229109 GCF_000298275.1 Orycteropus afer afer
ATTTTCCCCCCAATAGGGTACATAGGTTTAAAGTTTGTTTCCCCAAAAATAAACACGTACAGAACACAAGTTTTAAAAACAAAGTAAAACCGCAATTATCTATAAAGTTTATTGAAGTCCATAAACCACTATGGGATCACTGAAATATGAGCACACACTTAGCTATATTTGGTATAATGTATTTAATTTTGTCAACCAATAATACATGTTGAAATCTTCACATCTGTGCATGTAAATCTGGCCCACTTTGGATTAGGAGCTTTTATGTTAATTAGTTCACACCAGAGTAGGGTGATACTAAACCTCACCATTTCTGAGAAATGTCTCAGAAAATGAGCATAGCAGACACACAAGACAGGTGAAAGAAAAATCCCAGGGAATGTCAAGAAACACCAAAAAATGCCAAGGGGCACAAAAGGATGCTCTTCTTTTGCTCATTTCCTGATTTTTGACTTCTAGCCTCCAAAACTGTGAGACAATAACTTTCTGCTCTTTAAAGATACTCATTTATGGTAGTTCTAGTTATCAGTACTAGGTAGCTAAAATATCTGGTAATAAGTTTTGGTATACTAATTGTACAATCTTTAGAAAATAGGGGAAAAAAATAATCATGCCATGAACATTTCTAAGATGAGTACTCAAATCCTAAAATGTAATTGCAATTAGTAAGGTTTTTTTTTTTTTTTTTTTTTTTTTTTTTGTGTGTGTGTGTATGTGATTTTTGTTGCTGTTGTGAGCTCCCCCTCCACCACCACACACGCATGCACACATACAATTATATAACCAAGAAATAGCACCAAATTATTTTCTGGGAAATTAAACTTTGATATTCAAACTGATTCAAGTTCCAAAAAAGTTAATCTCCTGTCAAAATGTCAAGATGATATAAACCTGACCCTGAAAATGTCTACAATACTGTGTTACTTAGAAACCAAATTTGAGTCCAATTTACTTATTTTCAAAGTAAACTTTTTTCTAAATTCATTAATCGAAAGTAATCATAGAACAATGATAAATATGTTTACACCTATGTCCAAGTCACCCATGAGAATCAACATACCTAGGGTTTTCAGACATCAAAATTTTACATACACAATGCAGTGTGCTTACCTAAGATCCACAATGCGGTATAAACTAGTCTGTATTTTTTTTCCTCGAGATAAGAACAGATTTAAAATGTTAAATGCATTTAACATTTAACATTTCACTCATGCCTTCGTGTGAATGAAGGAATTTGGGTCACTGAAGATGGCTGAGCCTCCAAGAGACTGGTCATTTAAATAAAGGTTTTTTCCATTACTAGCTTTGTACTGAATAATGATTTTTCTCAGGTTGCCTTGGCAATTATCTAGCATTTTGGCTCATTGAGGCTGAGCTGGTAAGAAAGAATTTAATAAACTACAGCAATGACTTTGGCTAAATTATGGTCTTAGGGGAAGGGAATGAGAACTACTCAAGTGTATCTGATGACAACCTTTGGTTTACAATGCTTTGTGTCCAAAGCAACACAAATGTCCCCCCAATCAGGAAGTTTCAGGTATATATATATATATATATATATATATATATATATATATATACACA
>NW_006921642.1:12229218-12236809 GCF_000298275.1 Orycteropus afer afer
AAAAAAAAAAAAAAAAATCGAAGAATGTGTCTATGTAATGACTAATGCATGTTCTAGAAAGTGTAAAATTATGACAAGACAAAGAATTCAATGTGACATGTAGTAACTTTCAAGATATAATGCTTTTAATTTGATCAATTTTAACTAAATTAATCTGCTAAGTTTCAGTGCTTTAGTTAGCCTTTGTTGCACAAAAATACTCTCCTATTTGTAGTAGCGTAAAATAATGATTTGTAATTTCTCACTATTCTGCATGTTGTCTGGATGGCCCTATCCTTCTTTCATCTGGGTTTTCTCATTGATCAGCACACTGGCTGGGCCCAAGGTCAACATAGCCTTTTTCATTTGTGTGGCAGTCGGTTTAGGCATGTGTTGCTTCTCTTCCATATGTTTTCCATCTTCCAGTTGTCTAGACCAGTTTCCCTCATAGTTACCTCAGTACTTTGTTCTAAGTTAGCAAGAGCAGAAAACTGCAAGGCCTCTTGAGCCTGGACTCAGAGCACATACACCATCAATTCTACCATATTCTATTGACAGAGCAAGTCATTTATACTGCCAGGATTCATGGAGAAAGGAAATATACTCTACCATTTCATGGGGGGAGAAGCAAAACGTACTGCAAATGAACTTGGGAACAATTGTGTAGCCATCTTTGAAAACACTATATTGTTATTAGATGCTGTTGAGTTGGTTCTTTCTTAGCAACTCTGTGAAGAGCAAAAGGAATCACTGGCCAGTTCTGTGCCATCCTCTCAATCCTTGTTATGCTTGAGCCCATTACTGTAGCTACTGTGCCAATCCATCTTATTAAGGATCTTCTTCTTTTTCACTGACACTCTACTTTACTGAAGGACTGATCTCTTCTGACAACATAATCAAAGTACTTGAGACTAAGTCTATACCCATTCTCACTTGCAAGGAGCATTCTGCCTGAACTTCTTCCAGGACAGATTTGTCATAAAACCAAAAAACCCAAATTCATTGCTGTTATGACTTAGACTCATAGGCTTTAAATCTTTGTGGAAATAGATTGCTTCACCTTCCTTCCGTGGAGCAGCTGGTGGGTTTGAACCACCAACCTTCTGATTAACAGCCCAATGCCTTAACCACTACACTAACAGAGCTCCTTATATTTGTCATAGACTTTGTAAATTCCTTTAACATACTAAGAAAGAAAATAATCTGGTTTTGGTCCCAGGTTCCTGTTAATTCCTTTCTGTAATGTTCATGATATTGAATGATTATCATTCTAACTTGGAACTATTTTTAGGCTTTGAAATTTAAACAAACAAACAAAAACCCTATATTATATTATATCACTGTAAAAGAAAACAGACACTCTAAGAATAATTCCTCTTATCATGGTTTCTCTTTTTGTACCATTTCAAATGTAATAATCAGTTAATTAGTTTATTTGTGCTATGAACAACACCAGCAGAGACCGTGAATAAGAGAAAATGAATTTGGTCTCCAGTAATTAGTTATTTGGCTTTTATAATTCTCATACTATCAAAAGTGCTATGTTAAATATGTTTTCAACCAATACCCATGATGCTAAAAATATTGGAATGCTTTGAGTGTAAGAGAAGATTAACCAATACATCTATTATTATTTCCCTCTATTCTTTAAAAGAATTGTGTGCAACATATTTGTCAAGTTTATCTAAGTCCTGTGTTTAGGAAAGCAGCAACACTTGAGAAATTCCTCCTTTGTTTGTGTCTCAAGAAACTGCTAACCTCAAAGGATCACCAATTTTTTGCATATTCTCTGAGAAGAATGACCTCTATACTTTACTGACTCAGATTAGATAGTCTCCATACATCCTCAAAACTTCCTTAAGAGTACATAAAGGAGCTCATTGGTTTAGTGGTTAAGGCATTCTGCTGCTAACCAAAAGATTGGCAATTTGAACTCACCAGCCACTACATAGGAGAAATACGAGGGTGTCTGCTTCCATAACAATTTACAGCCTTGGAAATTCTATAGGCAGTTTTACTGTCCTAAAAGGTCACTGTTGTTATTATGTGCCATTGAGTCGGACCCAACTCACAGAGACCCCTCTTTGGGTTTCCAAGGAGGTATCACTATGGAAGTAGATTGCCCAACCTTCCTTCTGAGGAGTGGCTATGAGTTGGAATTGACTGGATAGCAGTGGATTTTGTAATGATTCCTTTGTTTACCTACTCCTATAAACCGTATGCCTCTTACTTTTTTTGTTTTTGTTTTTTTTAAGTTCCTCAGTAATGATAATTCTTCTATTGCAATAGCCAGGATAAAGCCATCTCAATTGTAACAGATGTTTTTGTCTTTGAAGTATAGCCTAAGTCATTATGAAAAAAATAAATTATACCTCAATAAACCAAAACCAAACTCACTCCTAGGAATCTATTCTAATAGCAACCCCCACCAAGTTTCCATGGCTATAAAACTACAGAAGCACAATACCTCATCTTTCTCCCATGGAGCATTTATTGAGTTCAAACTGCCAATCTTTCATTTAGCAGCCAAATGCCTTAACCACTACATCAGCAGATTCTCTTCATACTTCAATGTTGTTGTGTTGTTGCTATGTGTCGTCGAGTCGACCCAACTCATAGCGACCCCTCCTTGGGTTTCTGAGGCAGTATCACTACGGAAGTAGATTGCCCCATCTTCCTTCTGAGGAGTGGCTGGTGGGTTTGAATCGCCAGCCTTCTGGTTAGCAGTCAAGTGCCTTAGCCACTATGCTACCAGAGCTCCCATACCTCAATAAGAGAGATTAATAGTTAATATTGAAATATTCACTTTCTCAATTTAAGTCATTTGATTTACTTGAAAGCTCTTATTTTTCCATGTGGTAAGTAAAATCTGCAGCTAATCTCCCAATTCACATTTTATGTCACCTTTTGTCTGTTCTTTGAAAGACTTTATTCTTAATCAGATAAAATATGGGACTTACTGACTTTCATAAAGGATATATTCTAGAATGTGATATAAAAAATGTATGAGACAATTCTTAAAAGATAACAAAGAATAGATGGAAGAGGTATAATTTTTGTGAATTATCAATTGTTCTTGTTGGTCTCAGGGAACACCAATATAGTATTAGGTCATGGCTCCCAAAACACAGGTCCCCTCAAAACCTCAGAATAAAACCTTATAAGGAAATAAGGTCTTAGCAGATGCAAATAAGATAAGGTCATACTGGTTTAGAGTAGGCCTCAAATCCAGCGAATGGTTTCCTTAGAAGAGGACAAACAGAGAGGAGGCTAAAGTGAAGACTGAGGTAGGGTTTGGGGTTATGCTGCTATATAAGTAAAAGGATGCCAAGGATTGCTGGGAATCACCACAAGCTAGAAAGAGATGGAGAAGGAATCTTATGGCCTTGGTGACACCTTTGTTTCAGAGTTCTGGCTTACAGACTCTGAGATAACAAATTTCTGTTATTTTTAGCCACCGATATTGGGGTAATTATTAAAAAAAAAAAAAAAAAGAAATCACTGCCATTGAGTTAGTTCCGACTCATAGCAACCCCTCCTTGGGTTTCTGAGGTAGTATCTCTACAGAAGTAGATTGCCCAGTTTTCCTTCTGAGGTAAGGTTTGAACCACCAGCCTTCTGGTTAGCAGTCAAATGCCTTAGGCCCTATGCCACCAGAGCTCCTACTGATAGTATTAGGAAACTAATATAATTTGCTTGCTAACTCTATGCTATTCAACTTAATACAAATCTTTAACCACCACTTTTAAATATTTTATTTCTTATGATTTTCAATTGTCTAATATAAGCCTTGGGAGCTCTGGTAGCATAGTGCCTAAGGCACTTGACTGATAACTAGGAGGCTGGCAGTTCAAACCCACCAGCCACTCCTCAGAAGGAAAGTTGGGCAATCCTACTTCTTTAGTGATAACTGCCTCGGAAACCCAAGGAGGGGTCGCTAAGAGTCGGGGCCGACTCTATGGCAAATAACAACAACAACAATATAAGCCTTAGATACACAGATACAGGTGGCTGCTCAGATTTAGCCAGCTAGTTACAGTTTGTCAATCCCTGATCTGGATCACTGGATTAATCAAAGACAGAAAAAAGGGAAATATTTAACAGAATTGTGATTGTGTATGCATGTGTGTGCATGCATGTGCACATGAGTTTTTGGTTAGAACCCTTACCCCTAAGGATATTTCAATGGATTAAGTTATTGAAAGGTTCTCTGAGAAATAGATGCACAGACTGTATTGCCCCTAGCTTTTGGACCATCCACCCAGAGGCTCTAACCAACTCCTATGCCTCAGTCTCCAACCAACTCCTATGACTCAGTCTCCAAATTCCTCTCCAACACAAATTTCCTAACATTTGATCATGTGTTACGAGTTCAAGTTCTACTACAAGTTTTCTCTACACACTGCCTAGTTCCTAAAATTGTGCTTTATATCAGAACATTTTTACTTAATGTTTTCTCTTTTATTTTCTTAGGTCACTTATTGGAGTATGAAGCAATCTATCAATCAATAAATTAATCCTTCTTAGTAATCTTCATTGATAATGATCCTCTTTCTTTGGGTCTACACTCTCTAGGAAATAACTAGTGAAAAAATTGTTAAGCAGTCTATGAACAGAAAATGTTTTTTTGGGAGGGCTATTGACACCACACACCCTCTATCCATGCTCTAGATCAACATTTCCTTAAAAAACTAGCTCTAACCAGCTGGGAAAAGTAATTAAAGATAACAAATTTTGGAAAGATAACTATTTGCTGCCAAGCAGTTAAAAGTTTATATTTGTATCCAGTGAGAAAACTTTCCAAAGGTATGGGTATCCCGTTACCATGATTTGAGGCAGCCTGGTGGCAAAAAGAGTTGAACACTTAACTACTAGTTCTAAAATTGATGGTGGGAACACAGCCATAGGCACTTAAAAAATAGTCCAGGTGACCTGCTTGTGAAAGTTCATACATAGCTTTGAAAACACTATGAAACAGATCTAATCTGCATACATGGAGTAAGGTGAGTTGGAATCTACTAGAGGGCAACTAACAACAATAACCCTAACTTGAAACTGACATCAAATTAGGAAACAAAGTAAGTAAATTAACTCTGGAAACCAGTATGGCAAGGGTTAGTAAAACCAACCATGTAAGACAAGATAAAACATTTTTTTTTCTTTCCTCTCTGAATATTTTGCTTTGTTGTCAAATGCATAGTTTCCCCAAAACAAATTTTTGTGTTCTATATATTACACATAGGATGATTATTTGCTCCTATGTACTATATGGAAATATTTACTATGTCACATATCCGTGATCTGTTAATTTAGATTTTTTTCCTCATAAGGTTCAGATGAGAATGCAATAAAAATTACCCTTACAAGTTATTACATTTTTATTTAAGTATTTTTGTTTTTGTTTTAACTGATTGGATAGGTTTTAACAATATATTCTTTATACAGGGTGAAGACTTTATAATTTTCTTTTTAATTTCAATTAACATGAAAGTTTACAGAACAAGTTGATTTTCTATGCAACAATTCATACAAATTTTCTTTTATGACATTAATTGCAAGTCCACAATGTGATAGCACTCTTCTCACATCTTTCCTGTGTTTACCATTTCCCACATCCTTCTTTCCTGCCTCTTTGCTTAATTCATGGGCAAATGCTGCTCTTTTGATCTCATACAGTTCATTGTTCTAATAAATGTATACCTTCCTGGTATTATTGTTCACTTTATAGGTCTATAATTTGGCTGAAAGTTGAGCCATGGGGGTGAGTTCAGTTCTTGGATTGAAAGGTGTCTAAGGGCCATAGGCTCAGGTGTTCCACCAATCTCTATCAGTCCAGTAAGTCTGGTCTTTACTATCATTTTAAGTTTTGTTCCACATTTTTCTCCCACATTATCTGGGACTTCCTGTTGTGAACTTTTTCAGAGCAGACAGCAATGTTAGCCAGGCACCATCTAGTTCTTCTAGTTTCAAGGAGGTTGAGGCTGGGGTCAATATGGTTCGTTAAGTAATTGTTTCCTGTGTCTTTGGTTTTCTTCACTCTTCTTTCCTCTGGGCAGACAGAGACTAATAGATGACTGCTCACAAGCTGTTAAGACCCAGTCACTATTTAGTAAAATAAGATGCAGAATATTGCAAAGACTGGTTTTAAAAATAGAAACCATTGTTTTTCATATAACTTCTACTGAATTATTTCAGTCTAATTTTATGTGAAATTCATCTCTAGGCCCTCTAAAACCAAAATCAAATTCACTGTCGTCAAGTCAGATCCAACTATTAGCAACCCCTCCTTGGGTTTCTGAGGCAGTATCACCACAGAAGTGGATTTCCCAATCTTCCTTCCAAGGACCAGCTCGTAGGTTTGAACCACCAGCCTTCTGGTTAGCAGTCAAATGACTTAGTTGCTTTGTCACTAGAGTGCCCCTCTAGGCCCTAGGTACACATTTGGTAGAATTTCAATAAGTAAAATTCTCTCTCTTCATTTGCTCATATCTATACTTTGAGAGCGAAAATCATTTGCAAAAAATTTGCAAAAAATCAGCCATTATAAACCCTGTAAAGTCTAGTTCTAGTCTCACACACAAGTTTAGGATAAACTCACTGAAAACTGGTTAACTGGTTACTAAATTTAGAAGACAGCGTTTATTTGTTAATAATAAAATGTTGTTATGGGTAATCTTAAGTAAAGAAATAATTTTATTTTCTTGCATAGGCACTATTCAAATTAATTAAACACTACGTTTTTTAAGAGATAATGCATAAAGAACATATACCCAATCTTAAAAAAAAAAAAAAAAAAAAATTCCTGGTAATTCCTTCGAGTCTATCAGTCTATCTCTGATCACAAGAAAATGAAAAACAAAAAAAGCTTACAATCAATTTACTTTATTTGAAATTAAAAAAAGTTAAAGACCATATTACTTTGCACAATTGATCCGACCTAACCCGAGTACTATTTTCAATTAAAGTTTACTTTTCCAGTTCGAAAAACAAACAAAACACATTTTTCTCAATTGCAAGACAATGTTATAATATTTCTGTGCTAGTGAAGTAAAATATCTGAACAGAAGATTTTCAAGGCAGCTCAAGAACACAAAGTAAATTGTTGTTGTTTGATGCTGTCAAGTTGTTTCCAACTCATAGTGACTTTATGCACAGCAGAACAAAACATCTCCTGGTTCTGTGTCAGCCTCACGATCCATGCTATACCTGAGCCCATCATTGCAGCCACTGTGTCTATCCATCTTGTTGAAGGCCTTCCCCTTCTTCATTGACCCTCCACTTCACCAAGCATTATATCGTTCTGCAGGGAAGGGTTCCTTCTGACAACATGACCAAAGTAGGTGAGATGAACTCTGACCACTCTCACTTCCAAGGAGCATTCTTGCTGCACTTCTTCCAAGACAGATTTGTTAGTCCTTTTAACAGACCATGGTACTCTTAGCATTCATCTCTAACACAACAACTGAAAATCATCAACTCTTCTTTTGTCTTCCTTATTCATTCTTCAGCTCTTATATGCATGTGTTGTTGTTGTTGTTGTTGTTTGCCGTCGAGTCGGCCCCGACTCATAGCGACCCCTCCTTGGGTTTCCGAGGCAGTATCACTACGGAAG
>NW_006921642.1:12237624-12238207 GCF_000298275.1 Orycteropus afer afer
ATATCATCAATAATATCACTGGTTTTATGTCCTCTTTTGAATCCAGCTTGCATTTCTGGAAGCACTTTGTCAATACATTAGTGCAACTGTTTTGGAATTATCTTCAATAAGATTTTACTTTCATGTGATATAAATGATAACATTTGATAATTTCCACATTCCGTGGGATCACCTTTCTTTGGAATGGGTGCAAATATGGATCTCTTCCAGTCAGTTGGACAGGTAGCTGTCTTCCAAATCTCTTGGAATATCTTAGTTAGTGCCTTCTGTAGGGCATTCATTTGTTGAAACATCTCAATAAGCATTCCATCAATTCCTGGAGCCTTGTTCTTCAGCAATTCCTTCAGTGCAGCTTTGACTTCTTCCTTCAGTACCACTGGTTCTTGATCCTATGCCACCTCCTGAAATGGATGAACATCAACCAAATCTTTTCAGTACAGTGACTCTGTGCATTCCTTCAGTCTTCTTTTGATGCTTCCTGCATCATTCAATATTTTGTGCATAGAATCATTCAATATCGCAACACAAGGGTAATTTTTTTTTTTTTTTTCCTCAGTTCTTTCAGCTTGAGAAATGCCAAGCA
>NW_006921642.1:12238747-12240284 GCF_000298275.1 Orycteropus afer afer
TATGTTATTGAAGAAAGGTATTTGCAATGAATAAGTCATTGGTCTTGCAAAATCCTATCATGTGATCTCTGGCATTATTTCTATCTCCAAGGCAATGTTTTCCAACTACCGGTAACTCTTCTTTGTTTTCAACTTTTGCATTTCAGTCACCAGTGACAATGAACACATCTTGATTGCATGTTCAATCACTTTCAGACTGCAGGAGTTGGTAGAAATCGTCAATATCTTCATCTTTGGCTTTGATATTTGGTGTGTAAATTTGGATAATAGTAGTAGTAACAGGTCTTCCTTGTAGGCATATGGATATTATCCTACCACTGACAACATTGTATTTCAGGACAGAAATGACCCAAACCAGTCCAATTCAGTTCACTAATGCCTAGGACACCAATCTTCATATGTTCCATTTGACAACTTCCAGTTTTCCTAGATTTATACTTCTAATATTCCATGTTCCAAATATTAATGGATGTTTGCATCTGTTTCTGCTCATTTTGAGTCATGCCACATCAGCCAGTGGAGGTCCTGAAAGCTTTACTCTATCCATATAATTAATGTTGTCTCTACTCTGAAGAGTCAGTTCTTCCCCAAATTTTGAGTGTCTTCTGACCTGATGGGCTCATCTTCCGGCACTATGTCAGACAGTGTTTCATCGCTGTTCATAAAGTTTTCACTGGCCAATTTTTTGAGAATTGGAAGGCCTCTTCTTTCCTCTGAGTCTGTCTAAGGCCGGAAGCTCCACTGAAACCTCTCTACCATGTGTATTCCTGTTGACATTTGGCAACATGGTGGCATAGCCTCCAGCCTCACAGCAACATAAGCCATCACAGGTCAACAAACTGACAGACAAGTTCATCTCTCTTAGTTGTTTCTAATCCCTCTGCACCTGCCTACCTCAGGCCCCAGCCTTAATATAAAGCCACACCCAAGTAAAAAGCAGTTTCTAAGCCCTGGACCCAGCTCCTTCAGTCCCTTGCCTTAATATAGACACACAACCAAGTGAAAAGCAGCTTTAAAGCCCTGGCCTGCCTACCTCATGCCCCTGCTTTAATATAGAGTTACATCCAAGTGAAAAGCAGCCTCCAAGCCCCTTGCCCATCTACCTCAGGTCCTGGCCTTAATAAAGAGACATAGCCAGGTGAAAAGCAGCCTCAAAGCCTTGGGCCTGCTTACCTTAGGCCCCAGCTTTAATATAGAGCCGCACCCAAATGAAAAGCAGCCTTAAAGGTCCTGGCCTGCCTACTTCAGGCCCCTGTCTTAAAAAAGAGCCACAGTCAAGCAAAAAGCAGCCTCAAAGCCCCAGGCCTGCCTACCTTAGTCCTCAGCCTTAATATAGAGCCATAACCAGAATCTGAGTAAATTGTTATAATGAAATGAACAAAGACCTGGAGTTTGAAAATCAAAAGGGAAGAAAACACTCATTTCTAAAGCTGAAAGAACAGAAGAAAAAATTCAAGCTCAAGTTGCAATACTGACAGATTCTATGGGAAAAATATTGAACAGCCTAGGAAGCATCTAAAATAGATGGAATGAATAC
>NW_006921642.1:12245744-12251256 GCF_000298275.1 Orycteropus afer afer
GGGGCTGAC
Source organism: Orycteropus afer afer (assembly GCF_000298275.1). Taxonomy (NCBI): domain Eukaryota; kingdom Metazoa; phylum Chordata; class Mammalia; order Tubulidentata; family Orycteropodidae; genus Orycteropus; species Orycteropus afer. The sequence continues at coordinate 12,245,754 of NW_006921642.1, forward strand.
TCGATGGCAAATAACAACAACAACAACATGGTTTAAAATCAGGAAGGGCATGCAACAGGGTTCTATCCTTTCACCATATTTATTTAATCTGTACGCTGAGCAAATAATTCAAGAGGCTATATTATAGAAAAAGAACATAGCATTAGGATTGGAGGAAGAAGCATTGACAACCTGCAATATGCAGATGACACAACCTTGCTTACTGAAAGTAAAGTTGACTTGAGGCACTTACTGATGAAAATCCAAGACTACTGCCTTCTATGGATTACAACTCAACACACACACACACACACACACACACAGTCTCACTGGCATCGATTCAATTCCTACTCATAGAGAAGCTATGGGACAGAGTAGTACTGCCTTATAGGCTTTCCAAGTCTGTAAATGTTTAATGAAGCAGATTGCTTTATATTTCTCCCACCAAGTGGCTGTTGGGTTTGACCTGACTGTTTGGTTGGCAGCCCAATGCTTTAACTACAGCCACCAGAACTCCTTTCTAAATGTAAATTAAAAAAAAAAAAAACATTATCAAAACTGGATCAATAAGCAACATCATGATAAATGGAGAAAGGATTGAAGTTGTCCAAAATTTCATTTTACTTTGAACCACAAACAATGGCCCCAAAACAGCCATTAAAAAATCAAATGACATATTGCATTGGGTAAATCTGATGCAAAAGGCCTCTTTAAAGTCTTAAAGAGTAAAGACTTCACTTTGAAGACTAAGGAATACCTGCTCCAAGCCATGGTCGATTTAATAGTCTCATATGCATATGAAAGAAGACCACAGTAGAATTGATGCATTTGAATTGTGGTATTGATGAAGAATATTGAATATGCCACGGACTGTTTCAACAACGAATAAATCTGTCTTGGAGAAAGTACAGCTATAATTCTCCTTAGAAGCAAGAATGGCCAGGCTTTGTCTCTCATACTTTGGTCATGTTGTCAGGAGAGACTAGTCTCTGGAGAAGGATATCATGCTCGGTAAATAAGGTCAGCAAAAAAAGGGGAAGACCCTAAACAAGATGGATTGATACTCCATATGTAATAATGGGTTGAAGCATAGAAACAATTGTGAGGATGGCGCAGGACTGGGCAGTGTTTCATTCTGTTGTAATAGTGTCATTATGAGTTGAAGCTGGCTGGACGACACCTATCTGTTCTTTCTTTTGTCTGCATCTCTGCCTTGTTTCTCTGTCCAACACATTTGCTAAGTGTCAGAACTTGCTGTCCTTCCTCTAGTAGTTCTATAATTTTTAACTTTTCTTCTAACTTCAACCTTCTTTTAAAAAGCACCATGACTTGTTACTGCTTGACTCCTGGGATTCTGCCTGTTTTCTCTGTATTATATTCTACAAATTTCCCTTGACCATATATACTCTTTATAGGAGCTCTGGTGGCGTAATGCCTAAGGGATTTGACTGCTAACCAGAAGGCTAGCAATTCATACCCACAAGCTACTCCTCTGAAGGAAGGTTGGGCAATCTACTTCCTTAGTGATACCACCTTGGAAAACCAAGGAGGGGTTGCTATGAGTTGGATCCATCTCGATGGCAATGGGTTTTGTTTTGTTTTGTTTTATAAGTATTCCTTATTTGCTAAGACATATATCACCTAATGTTGATCTCTGTGATGTCTACTAAGTAATATCTAAGGTTCTTAGTACAGCCATGTGTTAATATGGTTTAGTAGCAGTAATATCAGACATGTGATACTCAAAATCAATAGTATATCTTCCCTTCTTCTGGTATATTGGAGTTTGTGAAATATTTTCAGGTAATGTTTTATTATCAACAACTTTCTCTTCAATAGGGAAACATTATTAAGATTATTTTGCAAACAAGGAAAATGAACTTAACAGTTAAAATGCTGTATCACAAAACTAAGGAGTCAGAATAGGGACTCCATTAAAATTTTCAGACAAATTTACTGATTTTATTATCCATGTCATCATCATTAAATCTATTTTTTTTCTCTCTCACCCTATATCTCCCCTTCTCCCTTTCCTTTTAACTGTCTTTCCCTCTCACCACTACTATTTATGCATTTATCACACACACACACACACACACACACACACACACAGAGAGAGAGAGAGAGAGAGAGAAACAGAGAGAGAGAAAGAGAGAGGCCAATAGAAAGGGAAAATTCACATAAACATGGAGAAACAATTAACTGCCATTTCTACCCCTACCTTACTTGCTAAATTTACTACAATTGTATTTTGAGTTCCAGGAAGAAATTACAGAAGATCACCTATAGTTTAGGTGATATGTTATTGTTAGATATGCTGTGGATTTGGTTCCTACTCATAATAAGCTTATGTACAAGAGACCAAAACATTGTCCATTCCTGCACCATCCAAATGGGAACATAATAAATAGACAATTAGCAGAAGATAATAGATGTAATAGAGGGTATAGGAATCATATCTCAAATATTAAAAACCAGTTTACATATTATTGTTGTAAAATATGTGTTGAAATTGGCTTTTTGAATGATTAGATTTTATTACAAACCAAAAACAAAACCAAATTCACTGCCATCAAGTTGATTCAACTCATAGCCACCCCTCCTTGGGTTTCCAAGGCAGTATCTCTGCAGAAGTAGATTGCCCAGTCTTCCTTCTGAGGAGTGGTTGGTTGGTTTGAACCACCAGCCTTCTGGTTAACAGTCAAATGCTTTAGGCACTATGCCACCAGACCCTCCCTAGATTTTATTACAGATAATATTAAATATTCTCATCAGCTTGCATTGACTTTTATCAATTTTTAAATTATATTCAATTGAGAAGCCAAACCAAGAAAGAAAAAGTATTATTCTATTGAAACAAAGTCCTATTTAATTATTTTTTCCTAAAAATTAAGAACTAAAATTACTCTAATTTTGTTAATAAGTTAAATTCTAACATATGGAAATATAAGTCCTATAGAAATATTAAATATATTATGCTAAAATAATTTTACTATATTCTACTGAAATATTTCAAATCTAATTTTATTTCTAATAAAATTTGTCTTTTCACTTTTGCTATCCATACACCACCATTAACTTGAGAAAAATGACAATTTAATTTTCTTGAACATAACAATTTACTAATTAGAAAATAAAATATTATTAGAATTACATCTATAGCTTCAAATATGGAAACAGATGAATGCATATTTATTAATATTTATTATAGTTAGCTGGTAACCAAATGAAGAAAAAGCCTCACTTCATGCTTACTATCACTTTTTTTTTTTCTGTTTACTATTGCTTTTGAAGAATATATTTTGCTATAAACACAATTACAGAATATGGTTCCATTATGCAGAAAAGTAGTAAAAAATTCTCATTATTTATTTTATATACAAACCAGATGTTAATGTAGTAATTTGTTGAATTACTCCTAATGGATATACTCTCTATCTAGAAAAATCTTTAGTTAGTATATTGTGTGTGGTTAATTTCCCAAACTGATTTGTTTTTCATTTGCACTTATAAATTTATGTTCTGTATGGCTGTATCTTCCAGTTTTAAAATACAGTCCATTATTAGACTTTTTTTTAGTTTGACTTTAGCATAGATTAAAACTGCAAGTAAACAAAAAACAGATGGAAAAAATTCATCATTTCATTTTTCAAAAAATATTTTCAGTAGAAATTATTTACCACTCCACGTATCAACTGTATACAGTGTCTTCAGTGTTTTTTATAAGTTACATGCTAGAAAATGGATAAATAGTTGATAGATAGATAGATATGCATTTTTACTTTATTTGGAAAATACCATGTGAATAGCAATACAGAGTTCAACATCAGAAGAGCAATGCCCATTGACCCATTTATGGTGGTTTTCTATCACTATATCTTCAAGTTTATTATAATGTTACAAGCCCCTTCCACTGGATAATCTATTAATGATATAGAGCAGTACTTTTCAAACCCTAGGATGGTTTCCTGGTCTATAGGGGCTGTTATTGAGCTAAATGATTTTAAACACAAAGACAATTTCCAATTATTTTAAATTAAAATATGTTGTTGTTTATGTTATGTGCCGTCAAGTCAGACCTGACCCATAGCAACCTCTCCTTGGGTTTCCAAGGCAGTATCACTATGGCAGTAGATTGCCCAACCTTCCTTCTGAGGAGTGGTTGATGGGTTTGAACCACCAGCCTTCTGGTTAGCAGCCAAGTGCCTCAGGCACTATGCTACCAAAGCTCCTAAATTAAAATATAGTATTCATATATCGGCAAGAACAGTTAACATAATTGGATGCTAATCAAAAGATTGGGGTTGAGTCCATACCGAGGTTCCTTGGAAGAGAGGCCTGGTGATCTCCTTCCAAAAATCAGCTATTGAAAGCCCTCTAGAGCACTGTTCTAGTCTGATACATGTGGGTCACCATAAATTAGAGTTCAGCTGACAGAAAATGATTCTTGGTTTATGCTTTGCAGAACTATTTTAAATATTGTGAAGACTATATATGTCACAAAATTTAAAAAATAACAAAAGTACCAATAACAGGTTGCATGTTGTGGTAGTTAGGTTTGTGTGTCAACTTGGCTGGGCCTGGTTGAGTGGCTGGGCAGCTGGTGGTAGTATTTCCCATGATGAGACTGGCAATCAACTCCTTGGTGGGATCTACCACAAGCAGCTGAGTAGTTGCCTTTGGGATGTAGTCTGCTTCCTGTATATAAGGAGAGGCCTTGGGAATGGTTTCTACCTTATGGCATGCTTGGACCGTCATGTAGCTGTGTCAATGTTCAGCAGCCTGCCATGCTCTGTCGACCTTAGGACTTACAATGAACTTAAGTTAATGGCCTGCCATGTGGTTTGGTAACATCAAGACTGCGCCTTTTTACTTGTCAAACTTGGGCTTCTCAACCTCAGAAGCCAGCAGCTGTCTGAGTGAAGAAACGCCTCTAGCTCCAGTGGGCCAGGAGCAGGAGGCAGAGCTGAAGCCCAAGGGTGAGAGACTTTCACCCAGCCCCTAGATCTTGGCCCTTTGAACTTGGACTTAAAGCCTCCAGATTATAAGAATGAACTCCTGTTTGTTTAAGCCATCATATTTGTGGTATATTCTTGTCAGAGCAGTACTAGGTAAACAGAACACATGTCTTAAACCATTAAGCAATTAATATACTATGAATTACCTGCGAATAGTCCTCAAAGAAGAGAACTTTGAAACCTGAATTAAATAATCCAAATTTTTCTTAATTAAAAAAAGAATCTCTCCAATATTCATTTCTAAATATAATAGTGATTTATACTGTACTCTTGTTTATTTAAAGAGAATTGGAATAGATTTAGCAGTTATTATTTATCAAAAATGTCCTAAATAAAGTCTTTATAATATCAAAATTAGTACCAGTATTATTACTTAAACTCAGTTCTCACAAGATGGTCATTGCAAGTTGAAACTTTACATTTCAACAATCATGTTACAGAATTCCAAATTCTTCTAAATGTATATTAAAATGAGACATATATGTGAAATTATTTAAAAAAAAAAA
>NW_006921642.1:12251712-12253714 GCF_000298275.1 Orycteropus afer afer
TTGAACCGCCAGCCTTCTGGTTAGCAGTCAAGTGCTTTAGCCACTATGCTACCAGAACTCCCGTCCATATATATATATATAACATATAATATACAATATATAATCATAATGCCACTCCTTGAAAGGCAGATGGAGCAATCTACTTCCATAGTGATACTGCCTTGGAAATCCAAGGAGGGGTCACTATATACACCACAATTTATATATTTATACTGTAATTTAGTGTATATAATTACTTAATTCTATCATGCTATCTCCAGTATTATTTCTGTCACCAAGGCCAAATATTGCAACTACTGGTAATTCTTCTTTGTTTCCAATTTTTGCATTCCAGTCACCAGTGATAAGTAACACATCTTGATTGCATGTTTGGTCAATTTTGAACTGCAGAAGTTCATAAAAATCTTCAATTTCCTCATCTTGGGTTTTGATGGTTGGTTGTAAATTTGAATAATAGTAATATTAACAAGGAAATAGGCAAATGGATATTATCCTATCACTGACAGCATTGTAGTTCAGGACAGATCTTGAAACATCCTTGCTGATGATAAATCCCATGCCATTCCTCATCAAATTGTCATTCCCAGCATAGTAGATCATATAGTTATCTGATTCAAAATGGCCAAACCTGTGCATTTCAGCTCACTAATGCCTAGGATATCAATCTGTATGTGTTCCACTTCATCTTTGACAGCTTCCAATTTTCCTAGATTCATACTTCGTACATTCCATGTTCTGATTATTAACACATGTTTGCAGGTGTTTCTCATCAATTTAAGTCATGTCATGTCAGCAAATGGAGGTCCTTAAAGCTTTACTTTATCCATATCATTAAAGTTGGTTCTACTGTAATGAGGCAGCTCTTTCCCAGTCATATTTTGAGTGGCTTCTGACCTAAGGGGTTCATCTACTTGCAGTGTATTGAACAATGTTTCCAGGCTCTTCATAAAGTTGCCCAGTAATGTATCAGGCAGTGCTTCTCTGTTATTCATAAGGTTTTTCCTGGCCAATTCCTTGAGAAGTGAGTGGCCTCTCCCTTCTTCCTAGTCTGTCTCAGTCTGTAAGCTGCGTTGAAACCTATGCACCATGTGCAACCCCGCTGGCATTTGAAACACCAGTGACACAGCCTCAAACCTCACAACAACACACAAGCCACCACAGTATGACAAACTGACAGACAAGTTCATCTCCCTTAGCAGTCTTCAGCTTACCTGGATCCCATGGCTCTATCGTCCCCAGCTATCCCTGCCTTCCTGCTTTTGTGTGGGGCCTCTCTCCCTCCCGTTTCCTAGATCCTGCTTCCTTATTGCCCCAGGATGTCCTACATTCCTGCCTTTTGGATGGGGTGAAAAGCAAAGATGTCTCCTTAAGGACTAAGGTGCTCTTGACACAAGCCATGGTATTTTCAATCACCTCATACACATGTGAGTGATGGACAATGAATAAGGAAGACTGAAGAAAAGTTGATACTTTTGAGCTGTGGTGCTGGTGAAGAATGCTGAAAGTGCCATGGACCACTGAAAAAACTAACCAATCTGTTCTGGAGGAAGTGTAGCTGCAATGCTCCTTAGAAGTGAGAATGGCCAGACTTCGTCTCACCTACTTTGGTCAGGTTGCAAAAAGGGACAATTCCCTAGAAAAGAATGTCATGCTTGGTAAGGTGGAGGGTCCACAAAAAAGGGGAAGGCCCTCAATGAGATGGATTGACACAGTTGCTAGGGCCATGGGCTCAAGTATAGCAAGGATCATGGAGCTGGTGTGGGACAGGGCAGTGTTTCATTCTGCTGTGCACAGGGTCACTATGAGTAGAAGACAACTTGACAGCACCTAACAACAACAACAGTTACTTAATTATTTAATGATACCTACCAGCTGCTCTTCAGAAGGAAGGTTGGGCAATCTACTTCCACAGTGATATCACCTCTGAAACCCAAGAAGGGGTCCTTATGAGTCAAAATAGACTTGATGGTAGTCAGTTTTTTTATATGCATATACATAAACA
>NW_006921642.1:12253894-12254812 GCF_000298275.1 Orycteropus afer afer
TATATGTAGGATCATAAGATAAACAATTCAAGTAAATTAAACTACTAAGCCAATTGTGCTTAAATTTAGTAAGACCTACTTACATTAATTTCATAGGATTGCAACAAAAAATTACTACAAGCTACAAAAATGTATTGCCTGTAGTTCCAGACAACAACAACAACAACATAGTTCCGGAGGCAATGAGTTCAAAGTCATGGTGTTGATGGGACCACACTCTCTCCCCTAGGAAAATATCTTGTTTCTTCCAGCTTCTGGCAGCACCAAGCCATTCTTGGGGTTCCTTGGTTTATAGATGCATCTTCAGAAGACCTCTTCCCCCTGTAAATATCTCTGTGTCTGCTCTTCTATTTCAGTAGGATAGGGCTCAGGTTATATTAGGACCCATTTTCTTCCATTATAATCTCATATAAATGTAATTGATACATCTTCCAAGACCTTATTTCCAAACAAAGTCATGTGTTCACAGGTACCAGGGGTTAGAACTTCCATATATCTGTGAAGGAAACAGTATTCAACCCTTAACACTACTGTACAAAGCAAGATAAAATGGCATCTTTTTTCCCCTCTTAGGCTTCTATGTTGTTGTAAACTGAATTTCACATAAATTGAATTCAAGTATTAAAATAATATACAATCCTTATGCTACCAAATAAATATGATGTTATCTATTTTCCTAGGGCGTTCAGCTCCAATAAATGTAAATGGTAAATGAGTGTTTATTATATTAAACTTTGCATTTAGTGGGGAAATGGAACTAGTTCAATGAAATCATTGAGATTCTTGAAGCATTATATCTATCTATCTATCTATTTATCTATATAGGAACTCTTGTAGCGTAGTGCCTAAGGCACTTGACTGCTAACCAGAAGGCTGGTGGTTCAAACCCACCAGCCACTCCTCGGAAGGAAGATGGGG
>NW_006921642.1:12256777-12257386 GCF_000298275.1 Orycteropus afer afer
TGGTGCACAGGTAACAGCCCAGCTTATAGACTGAGACAGACTAGGAAGAAGGAAGGGGCTGTCCACTTCTCAAAGAATTGGCCAGGGAAAACCTTTATGCATATATATACTATATATTATTTACATGTACAAATGAGTGATTAAATCATACAGTATAAATGAAGGCATGAACTAGTGTCATCAGTTTAAGAATCTATTTTATATCATTAAGCCATTTTTCTGCTTTTTTGTTTCCCTAATTTCTTTTTCTCTCAATATTTTCTTGATTTTATCCTTTAGGAAATAAATTACAGACAGAAATGGGTTCTGAGGTAACTGTTAGTAGAGCTGGCCAGGCAGAGAGACTTCAAAGAAAGGGCCATGTTAAACTTAACTTACTTGATCCTGAAGTCATGCTTTCTCTGAAGTCCTGCTGTCTCATGCTAACTTAGTTAAATAGGGATGTAGTTTGGAAGAAAAGAGGTAAAAAGCAAAGAGTGAAATACTTTATGTAGTAGAAAAAGCAGAAAAGGATAAATGGAAGAGGATAGAAAAATGCCTAATTATTAAAAGTTTCCCAAATCAAGACCCAAAGTATTACTTTCAAAATGCAATTTTCTATTTTTCCAG
>NW_006921642.1:12258116-12261935 GCF_000298275.1 Orycteropus afer afer
CTTAAATAGATATCACTAGTAAATATCTTTGGCAAATGTTTGTTGACTCTTTCTCCTTCCCACCCCTCATTCTTCCATTCTTTTTCTTCCTCCCTCCCTAAGTTAACTTTTTCCATATTCTTTACAATTTTCTCTTGCTATTTTCTATACCAGCATCTCTCAGCTTTGACATGCTTGACATTTAGGGTAAGATAATTCTTTGTTGTGAAAGGACAGTCCTGTGAAATTTAGAATATTTAGATTTAACAGCATCCTTAGCCTGTATTCTAGTATTTATAGAGCTCAGTTACAATAAACAAAAATGTGTCTAGATATTTTCAAAGGTCTCATGTTGGGGCAAAATCATCCTAGATTCTTAGTAATGCTCTCCAGCTTTGTTTCACTAAGTGACAAAATGGAACTGTCTTAGTGGCAAAAGAAATGTGGGACTCCAGGGACTTGTAACAGAGGGAACTATGGTGTCTAGTCATCCTACTTCATAGAACATATAACTGAAGGTTAGTTTTAATGTTTTAACAATGAAACAACACATACAGACATAAAGCATCATTTCTCATCAATAAATTCAGTGGCCATTCTTATTTGGAATAGAAGATATGAGAAAGTATACATAATCCATAAACAATAGTCATTATGTGGATTGTGTTCAGAAAAAAGAGTGAATAGAACTTTTGAAAAATATACAGCTGTGGAAAAAAGAAACTTGGGATTTATTATTTTCCTATTTTTCTCCTTTATGCTTACACTCACTGCAGGCATCCATCTATCCCACAAAGATACTCATGTAGCCCAGGGACTAACCATACTTTCATTTCACATTTGATCCTGATTATCTTTTGTGGTGTCATGAAGAACCATTAAATTTTATTGACTTGTGAGAACTTTTATGACAAGGTTTAAATCTAAGAACACTTTCTAAAATATGTTTTAGAAAACATCCATCAGTTATTCTACTACCATATTCTAGTGCAAATAACACGTACCTTTTATATTTATTTGCCAATGACTCCATTTTTTTTGCAGCAATGCGTAACAAAAAATTGCTGTAGCAGTGCTTACAAAAACACCTCCCAGGTGAAGAGAGCTTTTAGAAAATGAATGAAGAAGGTACATATTATTTGTATAAGAATGCAGTAATTTATTTTCTTAAGTCACTTTCCATGAAATTTCTATAAACTTTGGAAAGGGTATATCATACTTTGCTTACAAGAAAAATGTTACATTGGATCCCCTGTGAAGGAAACACAGATAATTGCCTAAGTGCATGTATCCTCATGAGAAGACTTACATGTATTTTTTATACATGCTAGAGATCTCTGTTTAAATCAATAAGAATTGTGTGTATGGCTCACAGGAGTTAATTTATTTCAAACAATAAATTCTGGACATAAATAGGATTCATTTTTAGGTTATAAAATTCTAACTACCTTATTTAACTTGAGGAATAGTCATGCAAACTTCCTGCAGTTAAAAATCCACACTGTGTTTGTGTAGGTGTGTGAGTGTGTGTGTTAATAAGTATATATTGTTTGGTAAGGAATTATAAAAATAACAAAGCTATACTTAATACGGTCATACAAATTTAGTATATATAGCAAATATCACAATTTATTGGGATTTTCACTCATAATGAAGACACTTTCTCCTCACTACTCATTTGAAATATAAATTAAAAACATAGATCAATTAATTAATTAAATTATACATATTATTGTTAGGAGTGTTAGATATCACTGTGAAGAACAGGAATTCCAGAACACTTAATTGTATTCATGAAGAACGTGTACATAGAAAAGAGACAATCTTTTGAACAGAACAAGGGGATACTGAATGGCTTAAATTCAGGAAGTATGTGCCCCAGGGTTGCATTCTTTCATCAGACTTATTCAATCTGTATGCTGAACAAATAATCCAACAAATTGGATTATATGAAGAATGCAGCATCAAGTTGCAGAAAGACTTGGTAACAACGTGTAATATGCAGATAACACAACCTTGCTTGTAGAAAGTGAACATGACTTGAAGCACTTATTGATGAAGATCAAAGACTACAGCTTTCGGTATAGATTATACCTCAACATAAAGAAAACATAAATCCTTACAACTGAATCGATAAGCAACATCACAATAAATGGAGAAAATACTGAAATTGTCAGAGACTTCATTTTCCTTGGATCTGCAATCTACACCCATGGAAGCAGCAGTCAGGAAATCAGATGTCATATTGCATGGGAAAATCTGCTGCAAAAGATCTCTTTAAAGATGTCACTCTGAAAAGTAAAACGTGCTGGTTCCAAGCCATGGTATTTTTAAGAGCCTCACATGCATGTGGACACTGGACAATGAATAAGGAGGATTGTAGAAATATTGATGCATTTGTCTAGTGTTGCTGGAGAAGAATACTGAAAATACTGTGGACTGCCAGAAGAATGAACAAATCTGTATTGGAAGAAGTACAGACAGAATGCTCCTTAGAAAGGAGACTTTTGGCCAGACTTCTCACATGCTTTGGTCATGTGGTTAGAGGGAACCAGTCTCTGGAGAAGGATATGATGCTTGGTAAAGTAGAGAGTCAAGGAAGACCCTCCATAAGATGGATCGACACAATGGCTGTGAGAATGGGCTCAAGCATGAGAAAGATCATGAGGACGGCATAGGACCAAGCCGTGTTTTGTTCTGTTGTACATACGGTTGCTATGAGTCCTCCACTTTCTCATCTATGGATTTGTTGTTTTAGAATACTTACAATCCCTAATTAAACAATATTGAGAAGGAGATGAGTTCCCATTGGTAGTGCACAGCATACAATATTCATATTTCCAAGGTGATACTTGATAATATTGTGTAATTGAATATGCTAAGCCCTTTCCTATTTAAAAGTTGTGTGTTTTTTAGATACCAAAAAGTCATCTAATTAAAAACTAGTTTTTGTTTTTTAAGGAGCTCTGATGGAGAAGTCCCTAAAGCATTTGTCTGCTAACCGGAACGTTGGCGATTGAAACCCACCACCCAGACCGCAGAAGAAAGATGGGCAATCTACTTCCATAAGATTTACCACTTTGTAAACCCAGTGGGGGTCTATGAGTCTGAGTCAACTCGATGGCAATGGGATTGGGTTTTTGTTTGTTTGTTTGTTTTAAAGAAAAATAAAATCAGTGAAGAAAAAAAAAGAAAGATAAGGATCATTTTTGATAGAATATGCTATTTAGACCTCAATTAAACTGTACCAGCATAACATAAAATAAAAAGCATAACATAAAATAAATTAAGAACTTAAAATTATTCTTAAGAAAGATGAAATTATTTTATATGACAGTGGGAACATATCAATAAAACAGATCATAAGATACATCTGTGGGATTTAGTTAGATACGATAATTTCTTTAATATTTCACCTTACACTGAGTGTGTTCTTAATATTTATTTTAAGATTTGCCCAAAAATATCTTTACAAAATTAGTAAATATTTTGTCCTTACAAATAAACCAAAACAAGTATATGCTTTTATTATGTATACCAAACCAAAGTACATTTCCCTCCAGTTGATTGTGCCTCATATCAACTATAAGACAGAATATAACAACTCTCATAGGATTTTCAAGGCAATAGTATTTATGGAGACAGATTGCCATATCTTTCTCCTGTGGAGTGGCTGGTGGATTTTAATTGAATTCTGGTTAGTAGCTAAGCACCTAACAGATATGCCACTTCTAATATATTCTCAAAACTACATGGCCAGGAGGAGAGAGACACAAATATCATTTGAAATACTTTTTTTTTTTTTAAATTCATTGTTTGAGTTCATTGGATCAAAGAAGC
>NW_006921642.1:12268397-12268878 GCF_000298275.1 Orycteropus afer afer
GAGACCTTGGATAAGCAAAGCACTACTGAAGAAGAAAAACAAAGTAGGATGTCTCACATTGCCAGATCTCAAAACCTACTATATGACCACAGAAGTCAAAACTGCCTGGTATTTGTTTAATGACAGATACATAGACCAATGGAATAGAATTGAGAACCCAGCAATAGATCCACTGACCTATAGTCAGCTGATCTTTGACAAAGACACAAAATCCATTAAATGGAGGAGAGAATATTTGTTTAATAAGTGGTGCTGGCAAAACTGGAGATCCATTTACAGAAAAATGAAACAAGATCTGTATCTCACACCACACACAAAAACAAACTCCAGATGGATCAAAGACTTAAATGTTAAACCCAAAACTATACAGATCCTCTAGGAAAATATAGGTGCAAATTAAGGGCCCTAATATATGGCATAAGTAGATTATCAAGCATAATTCAAAATGCACAAACAGCAGAAGAGAAACCAGATGATTGGG
>NW_006921642.1:12270207-12276706 GCF_000298275.1 Orycteropus afer afer
TCGTCCAGAACAAAGTACAATGAAGAAAACCAAAATTCATGGAAACAATTAGTCCTAGCAACTGGTACACCATCCGATCTGCAGCCTATACAACTATGAGACCAGAAGAGCTAGATGGTGCCTGGCTACCACTGTCATCCACTTGGAAGGAGATCTATGCAGGAGATCCTGGATATAGAGGGAGAACTATGTGGAACAAAACGCAAAATCATTTGGAAGAAAAAGAAAAGGGGGGTCAAGTTTGCTGGTCCAATGGAGCCTGGTGGAACCACTGACACTATGGCCCCTAACTGGCCTTCAGGTCTGAAATTGAACCCACACCTGTGGTTTCCAGCTAAACAGAAGACAGGCATATGAGTTGAACATTTACCTCAACTAGATACTCTTCTTGGAGAGAACAATCATGGGAGAAAGAAGGACTGCTTATGCACGGGGAGACATCTCAGGGGGCAGAAGTGCAAGGAGCGAAGGACACAGGGAAGAGATAACTATGGGGAGGAAGTGAGAGGGGAGCTGTTGCATTGTGGTAAAATGTGGCCAATGTCATGAGACAAAGTATATGTGAACTGCTGTATGGAAAGTGAATTTGCTCAGTAAATCTTCACCCAAATCACAATTAAAAAAAAAAAAAAAATTAAAGAAAATACTGAGTAAACTGAGTGACTGAATGAGTAATTGTTATATATCTACTCTGTTATGCATCTACTTCACCCAATATCCATTTCTTATAACTCTGCATGCTGGATTCTATACTTGGTGCTAGAGACATCTTGATGAACAAGAAAGCACGCTTCCTGTTGCTAAAAGCTCACATTCTATTTGCAACAAGACAGCATAGCAAAGTGTAATTGATAATTTAATAGAGAATGGGCCTAATTTGCTTTAATCAGTGTTAGTGAAGAGCAAGTTGCTTGACAACATAATGATAATTTCTTTCATTCACTGAGTATGTACTAGAGCTAGAAAAAACAAATCAAATTCACTGCCATCAAGTTGATTCCAATTCATAGCGACCCCCTTTGGGTTTCAGAGGTGGTAAATCTTTACAGAATTAGATCACAGTCTTCCATCCTCAGAGTGGCTGGTGGGTTTGAACTACCAACCTTCTGGTTAGCAGTCAAATACCTTAGACATTACTCCACCAGAGCTCCTTACTAGAGCTAGAGTTGTGCTAAACAATTTAGCTATATTATTCCAAAACAAATAAGCAAAAAGTATTCACACACACATTATTTTCTCCATTTAAAGAGAATTGAGGTTAAGAATCCAAGTAACTTTCCCAAGTGGCAAAATAATTAAGTATTGATATTAGAATTGTTTTCTTATAATGATTTCCTATCCCAAGCTCATAAACATGTTGTGATATTGTCTATATTTAAAGCTTCTGAGTTTGTTCAGTGAAAAAAAAATTCATTAAACTTCTCAGTTTCATTGTTCTTCTTCTTTCCCCCTAATAAATCAGGATCTTTTTGACAACATACTATTTACTTCCTGTTGGTGTAGTCCGTAAGGCATTTGACTGCTAACCAAAAGGCTTGCGGCTCAAACCTACCAGCCACTCATCGGAAGGAAGGTTGAGCAATCTATTTCCATATTGATACTGCCTCAGAAACCCAAGGAGGGGTCGTTATACATTAGATCTGACTCGACAGCAGTGAGTTTTAGATTTGCACTTTAGTATTAGATATGAATGCAAATATTATTTTTTATAAATTTCATACCTTAGGCTAACACATAATGTCAATCTTCTCCATGTTTATAAGAACTTAACTAATAGAACCCCTGAGCATTTGCTTTTCTACATTTCCATTTATTTTGTCTTATTTATGTCCCTATCACTCATTTTCCTCTGACATACCCACTTTTCAGCTTGCCAATGAATCTACTAGACAGCAGTGAGTTTGGTTTTTTGGTTTGGAATGTCTTTCCCTTTGAATGAATTCATACAATGCAATATATATAAATATTAGAATGTGAACTCTGTTCTAAATTTATGACCTACAAAGTTTATGATTTATCTATGTACATCTATCTATATTTATGAAAGTAATATATTAAGTGCCTCAACAGAAAACAAGTAACATGCAATATAAATAATAAAGAAGGAACAATTAAATTCAACTAGAGCATAGGCATGGTAAGAGTTATGACAGACCAAGACTGAATGCAGTATTGCTCATGCACACTATACAACCCATCCAAATGCAGAGGAATTGTAAGGACATAGAGCAAAGACTTCTTAAAAATAAAGTCAACAGTCTTGGTGACAAATGAGTAGGGGAAGGTGAGTGATCTCTGAAGATTAAATTTTGACTTGAAAAAGTATTGGTCCTTTAACAAAAATGGAGTAATGTCAATGACATAGGACAGAGTTCAAGAAAATAATATACTTTTAATTTTGACTGAAGTTGAATTTAAGTTAAAGAAAAGCAGGCAGTAGAAATTGAGAGAAACTAAGATCTAAGACTAAACATAAAACCAAACATACTGCCACTGAGTCAATTCCAACTCAAACTGACCTCACATTGAGTTTCCAAGGACATAAATCTTTACCCCAATAGATTGCCTCATCTTCCTACTGAGGAGTAAGATGAACTGCAAACCTGGTTAGCAGCCATATGCATTACCCACTATGCGAGCAGAATTGCTAAGTTCTAGGAATATTTACATATTATTCTCCTACCCAGATTTCTTTGAAAGCCAAAGAATTGAGTAGGAGTCCTGAGCAAATTAGTTTAAGCAAGGAAATCAAAAGGATATCTTTGGGAAGACATTCCAAGGGATGAAGGAGAAACATTACCAGTAGGAGAAATTTAGTCAGAAAATTGAAGCAGTAGAATAATTATTTCAAAAAGAACGGATGGTCAATAGTAAATGCATATTGATCAAGAAGAACGAGAATTGAGAAGGATAAAGAAGCAAAATGTTTTGATCATTGGTAATGTTTAAAGGTAATTTCAATAAAATATAAGGGTCAACTGCCAGATCGAAAATGGTCATGGAGTAAGAATCGTGGTGAATACAAAAACCAAAACAAACAAACAAACAAACTCACTGCCATCAAGTCGATTTGACTCATAGCAACTCCTTCTTGGGTTTCCAAGGCAGTATCTCTATGGAAATAGATTGCCCAATCTTCCTTCCAATAAGCTCTGGTAGCATAGTGCCTAAGGCACTTGACTGCTAACCAGAAGGCTGGCGGTTCAAACCCACCAGCCATTCCTCGGAAAGAAGGTTGGGCAATCTACTTCCATAGTGATACTGCCTCAGAAACCCAAGGAGGGGTCGCTATGAGTCAGGTCCGACTCGACGGCACATCACAACAACAACAATAGCAATCTTCCTTCTAAGGAGTGGCTGGTGTGTTTGAACTGTCAGCCTTCTGGTTAGTAGTCCAATGCCTTAGGCACTATGCCACCAGAGTTCCCGAGAAAATTTAATTTTATTTAGAAAACTTATGTAATTCATGTTCCAATAATTTTAAATGTCATACCTTTCCAGTTAACATCATTTTCTCAAAGATGGGCCATACCTTTCTAATTCAATTTTATGATGTCTCTAAAATCACATAAGGGTATTAGATGCTATCATGATGGATGATATTGGGGGAGAAAAAAAAGAGACACAAGTTTAGAAATATTCTCATGGAATTACAGTGTTGGCTATGCTATGGATTTAGGGTTCAAAGCCCAGCTGTTTGGCAACTGCCAGAGACAACCAGCTATGAGTTAGCATTTAGAATTTGCATTGCAAATAACCACCTGGTAATGATAGTTAGCATTTGCCACTGCTTACAGATTACATATAGTGGATTGCATTGGAAAGGCCAAGTACTCAACAGACAGGCAGCTAAAACTGTGCTTGAATTTTCATGCCAAGAGGAGTATGTGTCCATATTTTCAATAAGACTTTAAATTATCAAAATTTACCTCCAATCACATTTGTTAATTTTTTAAAAACCTTAAGCTCAACTTAAAAAAAAAATACCAACTGTCTGCTAAAGAGCTCTAGTGAGAAATGGTGCTTTTAATTATTGTGCCAGCTAGGCTTTTATTTCTAAATATTCCCTTGCCAAAGAACCCAAACAAAATTGATTTCCTCTGAAAATGTCCTTCTCTGTCTTCACTGTCATATTTAACTCTGAAATGATTAACAGATGCCAATTATGGAAGTCCTTCTCAAATGAAATTTTGGACTCATTTTAGCATAAATGAGAAGAATTACTTCTCAACTCAGTAAAAACAAATAGTGACACTTGTTTCTTTATCTTTCATTAATTTAAAAGACTTGTTTATTAAGTATAGTAATGGAGCCAATTTGGAAGTCTGTAAAAGCCAAAGTCTAATCTTTCCTATCGCCTGTTCCATACTTCTCTTGTGTGATTGACTTAAAAGAATTAAAAAAGGAATATTATAAGGTTTAATGTTTCAGGATGTAACAGATCAATCAAAGAGAGGTTGAGTACTTTTCTGGATCACTTATTTGAAACAACGTAAATAATGAATTAGCAGCATTTAGCTAGTCAATGATAACATGTACAGTAAATCTGACAAAGCCTAGAAACACAGATTTGGCAAGGAATTTTCCAGAAATTTAATATTCACTCACATTTACATTCTAAGCATATTATTCAGAGTTCTGTCATATATAGTTGCCCAAGTAATAAAAATAAATTTTATTCTGAGAGATGGTGTCTTAGTTACATAGTGCTTCTATCCAGAAAATCACAAGGGGATGGATTTAACAAGAAGAAATTTATTCTCTCACCTTTTAGGAGTCTAGAAGTCCAAATTCAGAGTTCCGGTTCATACATCTGCCATGAACTATCTTGATCATCTCAGGCAAATTGTTCACTCTCACTGGACTACCTTATTCAGGTATAAAATTAAGGGTTGTTGTTGAAAGTATTTAAAAGTGTTTCAGCTCCCAAATTTTGACTTTTTTTTTTAATTGTTTCCTAGATTTGTTGATCTTTTTGTTTTCCCATTCATCTTGTATATTTCTCTATTGCATATCTCATTTCAGTGTATGTTGTTGCTAGCTACCAGGGAGTGGCCCCTGAGTCGAGATGACCCATGCACAACAGAAACACTGCCTGGTACTGTGCCATCCTTCTCATCAGTATGGCTCAACCCATTGTGGACCATAGGGTTTTCACTGGCTGGGTGTCAGAAGTAGATCTCAAAGTCCTTTTTCCCAGTACATCTTAGTCTGGAAGCTCTGCTGAAACCTGGTCAGCATGATGGCAACAAGGCTTTCCTAACAGACAGGTGGTGGCTTTACATGACTGGGAATCAAACCTGGGTCTCTTATGTGGAAGGCAAGAATTTCACCAGTGAACCACCTAAACTAGGCTTTTTTCAGGTTTTTATTTCTTGTTTTGTTTTGTTTTTTTTGTCATGTGTGTCCATTGAGAAAAGGATTGAGTTATCTTCCAGAGATAAAACAAAATCATTCCCTAAGATGGTAGATTTTAAATAAACAGCAACATTTAAAGTCAATGTTTTTCCAACGACTTCAGCAATTGCACATTTTGTCTCACATGTTGAAGAGCAAAGAGAAAACAAAGTATTTGATTAATCCATTATTTTTCGTATAAATACAGGATGAAGCAGACAATTTCTAAGATGTACCTAAGAAAAGATTAGGTCAAAGAAGTGATATATATGCTAAAATTCCTTATGTTTTCTGACATAAAGTATTATAATGACAATATGACTTTAGTAATAAAATATGACAGCATTTAGAAAAAATGTTATATGCTTCAAAATGCATTAAAATAAATTTTAAGATGCTATCCTATTTGGAAATACAAACATGAATTTTTTTTTTTTTTTTTTTTTTAATACATTTCACAGAAAAAAAACATGGATACATACTGGATCATATGCTCACCACCTCAAATAACAAGGATGAATGAAAACCCTATGTGAAGTCTGGCCTCTACTCAAACCTAAAGCATTTTATATATCAAACGGATTAAATACTTTCAAGGATAGAATACAATTTAGATTTGGACAAATATGTGAGTTCCCAGGATGAAGAAAACACCACTACTAAAATGAAAATTTGATAGCATGTTTTTATATTCAAAATAGTATTTGACCAGTTAGTTTAAATCACTTAGCCCATATGTTTCATTTGAATATACTGAAGTCTTTTTTTCAAAATTAGAAAGAAAAGCCTCTCAATAAAATGCATTTAGGTGTAATGTTACTTTCTTTTTCTTATTATTTCTAAAAATGTTGAGCTACATTTGCCCTAGCACACACATTTTCCTTTCAATATTTCTCTCAGGTTTCACTACATGACTGCTATGTAATTGAAAATGGTAAAACACATAAAATAAAATGTTGTGTTGCCTATATACATGTATATGTTGAGCTCTGGTAGCATAGTGCCTAAGGCACTTGACTGCTAACCAGAAGACTGGAGGTTCAAACCCACCAGTGACTCCCTGGAAGGAAGATTGGGCAATCTACTTCCATAGTGATATCAC
>NW_006921642.1:12276806-12286359 GCF_000298275.1 Orycteropus afer afer
TTGGAAACCCAAGGAGGGGTCACTATGAGTCGGGTCCGACTCCATGGCACATAACAACAATGACAGCATATATGTATGTATTTTTTATACATGCATATATATGCACACACACACTCTATATATATTTTTAACACATATGTATATATTTTTCAAATTTTACTGTGGTGAAAATATACACAAGACATTGGCCAGGACTTATTTTTGTTGGTAATTTTTTTTTTATGACCTGTTCAAATTTTCTTTTATTATGGTCCTTTTCAAGTTTTCTACTTCAATATATCTTAGTTTAGGTAAGTAGTGTGTTTCTAGGAATCTGTCTGTTTCTTCTAGATTTTCTGTTTTTATTTTTTTTTAATAATAATTTTTTCATGAATATTATACATTACTATTTTCATTTAAACTAATCCCAAAGTTTATCTGAAATTTATATTTGGGAGTAAAAGGGCACAATTACTTCACAAACACCATATACACACATAAACTACTTGGCATTCATGTTAGTTTCTATAACATAATTATCCATGTTATTTGCCAGACTTGTCATTTTATCAGACACTTCAGAGTACTTCAGTGTCTGGTTCAAATATAAAAAGGTTGAGACTGAAAAATAATGTTTGTTAGAGTTTTATCACACTCTTCAGTAAAAGAAATAAAAAACAGAATAGAAAACAAGTTATAGGCTAGAACATAAAAGAATAAAAATAGAGAAAGAAAATAAACTATACTTTACAATGAAATAAAAATTGATGATAAAAAATATAAAGATACCTAAGTTCACAATACATAAATAATATTAAACTCACATTGTGATAAAACACTTTTGATATATCAAAATGGTTTTAAAATGATACCATCCTATTTTGATGAATTTGGGAAATGAAAATTTCCATGTACTCCTTGTGTACGTATAAAGGGATAACTGTATGTAAGTCCAGATTTTTAATATCATTGCTCCACCACTCAAATGAATAAATAATTTAATAATAATAATATTTTAATGCAAATTTTTTATCTCATTACCAGAAACTGTTTCATAAAATAGAAGTACAGATGCACATAGTCATTTCAATATTGTTTTCAACAGCTAATATTTTCTGGATATAAATTTTATATTTATCAATAGGAAAATAAGAAAATTGCACATGTTGTTATTTTTGCTAGGTGCCATCAAGTTTGCTCCAACTCATATTGACTGTAAGTAAAACAGAATGAAACACATCCTGCTTGTGTGACATCCTCACAATGCTTTTTATACTTTACTTGAGCCCGTCGTTCCAGCCACTGTGTCAATCCATCTTGTTGAGGGTCTTCCACCTTTTCACTGACCCTCTACCTTACACATATGGTATCTTTCTCAAGGGATGGTCCCTTCTGACAACATGACCAAAGTAGCTGAGATAATGTCTGGCTATTCTCGCTTTCAAGGAGCATTCCAACTGCACATCTTCCAGCAGAGATGTGTTATTCTGGTAATCCATGTATTCTTCACCAACACCACAATTCAAACACATCAATACTTCCTCAGTCTTTCCTATTCATTGCCCAGTTCTCATATATATATATGAGGCATGCAAATACCATGGCTTGGATTAGGGACACTTTAGTCTTCAAAGTGGCATCTTTGTTCTTCAGCACTTTAAAGAAGTCTTCTGTAGCAGATTTTCCCAGTGCAATATGACATCTGAGTTCTTGACTCCTGCTTTCATGGAGGTTGATTGTGGATACAAGTAAAATGAAATCTTTGACATCTTCAATCTTTTCCCCATTTATCATGATGCTGCCTATTTGTCCATTGGTGAGGATTTTTGTTTTCTTTACATTGAGATGTAATCTACACTGCAGATTGTAGTCATGGGCATCATCAGTAAGTGCTTCAAGTCATCTTTATTTTCGGCAAGCAAGGTTGTGTTGTCTCCATATTGCAGGTTTTTAATGGGCCTTCCTTCAATCCTAATGACAAATTTTTCTTCATATAGTCCACCTTCTAACATTATTTGCTCAGCACACAAATTGAATAAGTATGGTGAAAGGATAGAACCCTGATGCACACCCTACCTGATTTAAGCCATGCAGTATTACTTTGTCCTGTTTGAGCAGCCTCCTGGTCTATGTATAGGTTTCTCATGAGTACAACTAAGAATTCTGGAATTCCCATTTTTCTCTCATGTTATCCATAGTTTGTTACTATCCACACAGTGAAATGTCTTTGCATAGTCAATATCTTTCTGGTATTCTTTGTTGTTAGCCAAGATCCATTTGATGTCAGCAATGATATTCCTTGATTCACCTCCTCTTTTGAGTCTGGCTTG
Source organism: Orycteropus afer afer (assembly GCF_000298275.1). Lineage (NCBI taxonomy): Eukaryota > Metazoa > Chordata > Mammalia > Tubulidentata > Orycteropodidae > Orycteropus > Orycteropus afer. Next base: position 12,279,116 of record NW_006921642.1, read on the forward strand.
TATTTCTGGAAGTTCCTTGTTAATATACTGCTGCAACCATTTTTTAATTATCTTTGGCCAGATTTTACTTGCATGTGATAGTAATGTTATTGTTTGATAATTTCCATATTCTGCTGGATCACTTTTCATGTAAATTTTTTATCTCCTTACTAGAAACTGTCCCATAAAATAAAAGTACAAATACATATAGTCATTTAGATATTGTTTTCAACAGTTTATATATTTAGATATAAATTTTATATCTATCAATAGGAAAATGACTAAGAAAATTATTCATAAGTAGTCTTATTATCATTTGTTATTTAATAATTAGAAGAAAAAAAATAGATCTACACAAAATGACCTGAAAATTACCTGACATATTACTAAGTGATAACACAAGGTGTAGAAATATATATAAAACATAATCCTACTTTTTTATATAAACTTACACTATAGAGGAAGTTTACAGACTTTGTAAGTTCATACACATACAAATGGTGGAAGCATTTTCATTGTAATAGGTTTTGTGATTGTCTCTGAAATGTTTATTCTGACTCTCCTTTCTTATGCAGTAGCTATTGGGTAAGATTGGCTTTAGGATCTAGGAGGGATCCTGAATAATCTAAAACAAACAGGATAATCTCACCACCCTTATGGAGAGTGATAATTTTAAATCTGAACAGATGGGTAAATTAATCAGAGCATTGAATCTCTTGGGCATTGTTTAAACAAAGTTGCCACCTGCTAATTATCCAAAAGAGCATTAGTGTAACTGTTAATCATGAAGATAGGTTCATTGTCACAATATTAAAGGACACTATCACCATGACATAATCTTAGTGACTTCTCCTAGTAGGAATTCAGAATAGGGTTTTGTGGTCTGGGTTTAAACAGCTTAAATCAGTTCTTGAAATGCAGGGATCTGAGTGAGACTGGGCAAAGTTATTAATACAATAATTTAAGATTAGTGGAAAGCCTGAGGTGAATATCTTGAATGATCTTTAATAATAAGCAGTGATTTGCTGTGTGAGAAGTGTAATCAGTTAAGAGATCTACTGTCATGAGAAAGAATTTTTTCTCAAATGAGTAAAATATTGTTTTCAGAAAAGGAGAAATGGAACAGTCTGTCAACAAACGATGTTCCTTATTGTTTTATAGGCTTACATGAGTGAGTAATTGTTATAGGCTAAGTTGTGTCTCTCAAAAGAATGGGTTTAAGTACTAATCTCTGTATCTGTGAGTATGGCATTGTTTAGGGAAATAGAGTTTATCCTAGAAAATGTTATCACTTAAATTAATGAAGTGATACTGGAGTAGGGTAAATGTGAATCCCTTCTGAGTGATGTTTTATAAGAGAAGACCAAAAATTTTTATGGAGTTACCCAGGAGGTAGACAGGCACAATGGACTGACAGAGGAAGATTTATCTGCAAGCAAAAAAGGGAAACCAAGTAACATTGCTAGCAGCCACCAGACACTAAAAGAGAGGCATGGAATAGTTTCTCTCCCAAAGCCCTTGGAAGGAACTGACATGGCTAATATCCTGATTCAGATCTCTAGCCTCCAGAACTGTAAGAAAATTAATTATTCTTCTTTAAACTCATCAACTCTTTAGAGTTTTCTTATAGAAGAGCTGGAAAACTAAGAGACAAAGGAATTCCTGGAATGAGAGAAAAGCTCTGTCTATGGAGCTGTCCCTCATTATAAATCCTGGTAGTTAATCTACATGAAGACAGGGCATGTCCATTTTCAAAGTGAAGTTTGAAATTGTTTTTAATGACTCTCAAGAGATCTCTCGTGCTTTAGAAGGGGAAACTGAGTAAGGTCTTGTAATTACTTCTGTGATTTTGTTTTTTTATGAAGAAAGAGTCACTGTGAAGATGAATTTGAGATATAGCCAAGGGTAGAGTTCTAAGAAATACATAGAAACCAAGTCAGAGTCCTGAAAAATCCATGCCTTAAGCATGTTACATTTGACTTTTCACATAAATGAGACAATAAATTGATTCTATTGCTTTGGGTAGCTTAAATTAGGTTGTCTTGTATTTATATCTGAAAGAATAGTGATTGAAAAAATCAATATTGTTAACAGTTCTCTCTGAATTGAACAAGTGAAGAAGGGAACGTCCCCTTAAAAATAAATAGTTTGAGCAAAATCATGGACTTGGCAGATTAGGATACTTGCCCATCCATAGAAATATTGAAAAACAGGGAGAAATTGTCAAAATCAACTTTACCAGGTCCCTGAAAAAGAGTCAACCAAATAAATCTGAGTCAAGAGAAAGACATCTTAAAATAAAGCAGCAAAGTTTTGTGGAATTACTAGTTGCCTTTGTCCCATCCCTCTTCAGTTTGAATAGCAGTTTTTAACTGTGCAGTTTGCATTCCTAACATGGGACCCTGTTCTCTGTTTCTGGAGGGAGAAGAACAGACTTTATCCAGAAATTATTGTTTGGTTGTTCTAACCCATCTGAGAACTACCTGAAAGACAGATGCAAGGCACTTGTCTCTATATCATCTCATGCAAAATCCATTTGAGTGAAAAAACGGTGGGCTTTTCTCAGAGAAACTAAATGAAAAATTCTGAGCCATCTAGGACAAGTTATTACTGTTGAGAAATATAATAGATTGACTAATACCCGAGAGGAGAAGCTAGACAGATAATTTCTTGGGAAAATTTGATCATTCAAAAGTACCTGTATATATTAGGGAATTAAAAAGCCACACACAAACTCAAGGAAAAATGTTTGCTCAGAAAACCCTTAAGACGACTCTAAATTTTCATACTGGCAGATCACAACTGTCTCAATGAAAGAAAGAAGTGAAGACCAAAGTAGAATTGTAAACAGCCTGGCTACAAGTAAAAGTATATGCATTTCCTGCTATTGGAATATATATTTTATCCCCTTGCAAGGACTTTTTGAATAAAGCTTCTTTCAAAGTCTTTCACTATCATCAGTTCTTGACCACATGCTAACTCCTGAAGTGGTTGAACATTGACCAATTTTTTCTGTTAAAAAACAAACAAACAAACAAACAAACAAAAAACCTCATTGACATCAAGTAGGATCTGATTCATAATTACCCCTTCTTGGGTTTCTAAAGCAGTACCACTACAGAAGTAGATTGGCCAACCTTCCTTAAAGTCTCTGTGTGTTCCTTCTATCTTATTTTTGATATTTTCTGCATCATTCAATATTTAGCCCATAGAATCTTTCAATATTGCAACTCAAGCCTTGATTTTTTTTCTTCAGTTCTTTCAGCTTGAGAAATGCTCAGTGTGTTCTTCCCTTTTGGTTTTCTAACTCCAGATATTTGCACATTTCATTATAATACTTTGTATTGTAGTGCTGCCCTTTGAAATCTGTTCAGTTCTTTTAGTTCATCCTTTCTTCCATTCTCTTTTGCTAGCTCTGTTTAAGAAAAATTTTCAGTCTTACATCCATTTTGTACTTCTTCCATTCCTGTTTTTTAAATGGCCTTTTTATTTCTTCATATAAGATATTATTTTTATTTTTTTATTGTGATTTTGGGGCAAATTTACAAAGCAGATTTGTTTTACACTGAACAGTTCATATACATTTTGTTCCATGACATTATTTACAGTTGCCACAATATATCAACTCTCCTTCCACGTCCTTCCTGTCCTTACCATTTCCCTGTGTCCTTCTTACCTATGCATTCCTGCCTGCTTAGATTTCTTCGTGTTCAAGTGCTACCTTTCCAATCTCCCACGGTTGACTATTCTATGGAGTGTATGTCTCTGATGTAGTTGTTCAGGTAATAGGCCTGTCCATTGTTTGGCTGAGGGCTAACCCATGGGAGTGAGTTCAGTTCCAGGAATGAAGGGTAACATGTGGCCATAGTCTTGAGGGTTTCGCCAGTCTCTCCCCAAATAATAATCCCTATTTTCTTTAAGCTTTTGAATTTTGTTCCGGATTTTTCTCCAGGGTGTCCAACTTTGATCCCTTTCTGAGTGATTGATGTTGGTAGCCAGGCACCATCTAGTTCTTCTGATATCAGGGTCATAGAGGATGAGGTTTCTGCAGTTCATTAGTCCATTTTGGACTAATTGTTTCCATGTCGTTGATTTTAATCATTCTTCTTTGTTCCAGATAAGGACAGACCAATACTTGCATCTTAAATGACTATTCTTAAGCTTTTAAGACCCCAGTCAGCAGTCAACAAAGTAGAATGTAGAACATTTTTGTGTGTGTGTGCTATGTTCTTCCAGTTGAGCTTGGTTTTTCCCACAACCATGGTCCTGAGCTTGATGGCTCCGTGGTTCACTCCCTCAAAGTGCTTGGTTGTGGCTAAGAAGTAACCCTTTTTCCCTTGCTAGCTCTATGATGTATGTGGACATTTTTATTTTGTTGTTATGTGCCGTCGAGTTGTTGGGAAATTTTTACAGCACATACAAATATATACATAGGAATATCATCTGTCAAACTTATGTATGATCATGGGTATATTACCCTTCACCTACCCATACTTGATCTTCCTATCTGTCTACACATCTATCCACCTGAATATTAGTGTTTGTTATTAATGATAATGCAGTACTGTGTATATGTCAGCAATTATCTTTCTTATTTGCACCTCTTCTGCATCTCTCTGTGTTCACCTTTTCCTTAGAAATGTTGTGCTAGCTATATAGTTTTGTTATATTGCCTTTCCCTACATTTAAATCACTGATTCACCTTAAGTCCATTTTTGTGTATGGTGTGAGATATAGATTTTATTTATTTTTTTTCTGCAAATGCGTATCTAATTTTTACGGCACCATTTGTTAAAGAGGCCATCTCTCCCTCATTTAAGGGTTTTGGACTTTTGTCATAGATAGATGGATCTACTTCTGGATTCTCAATTCTGTTCCCCTGGTCAATGTGTCTGTCACTGTACCAATTCCAAATTGTTTTGACTACCATGGATGTATAGTAGGTTTTGAGTGTAAGACCTATTTACTTGTTTTTAATACTTCAGTAATGTTTTCTTTATCTGAGTTCTCTTTCCTTTCCATAAAAAGTTGGTGATTGGTTTTTCCATGTCCTTAAAGAATGTTGATGGATTATGGACAGGGATTGTATTGAACATATGAATTGCTTTGGGTGTACTGACATTTTCACAATGTTTAGTCTCCCTACTCATGAACTTGGCATGTTTTTCTATATATGTAGGTTTCTTACAGTTTCTTGTAGTAGTCTTTTGTAGTTTTCTTTTATAGATATTTTGTGGCCCTGGGAAGATGTATTCCTAAGCATTTTATCTTGTTTAGTAGCTGTTGTAAATAGTATCATTTTCTTTATTTCCTTTTCAGAGATCACTTTATTGATGTAGAGGGATCCAACTGATATTTGTATGTTGATCTTGTATCCTGCCACTGTACTGAAACTTTCAATTAGTTTTATCAGTTTTCTTTCTGAGTCTCTTGGATTTTCTATTTATAGGGTCATGTCCTTTGCAAATAGTGATATTTTTATTTCTTCATTGCCAATTTGGATACCTTTTCTCTCTCTTCCCTTATTGTTCTGGATAGGGTTTCCAAAACAATGCTGAATGGAAGTGGTGGTACAGGGCATTCTTGTCTGGTTCCTGTTCACAAGGGAACTGCGTGAGTCTCTCTCCACTGAGAATAATACTGGCTTTGACTTTCCGTGTTGTTGTTGTTGTTATGTGCCGTCGAGTCATCTCCGACTCATAGCAACCCCTCCTTGGCTTTCCGAGGTGGCATCACTACGGAAGTAGATTTCCCAACTTTCCTTCTGAGGAGTGGCTAGTGAGTTTGAACCGCCAGCCTTCTGGTTAGCAGTCAAGTGCCTTAGACACTACGCCACCAGAGCCCCCATGATTCTGCATATATGTCTTTAATATGTTGAGAAATTTCCCTTCTCTTCTTGTTTTGCTGAGGATTTTTAACAGGAATGGATCTTAATTTTATCAAATGACATTTGTGCATCAACTGATATGATCACATTGTTCCTTTCCTCTGTTTTATTTATGTGATGATTACATTGATTGTTTTTCTGATACTAAAACATCTTTGCTTGAATAGTATAAATCCCACGTGGTCATGGTGTATTATTTTTTTGATGTGGTGTTAGATTCTATTGACTAGAATTGTGTTGAAGATTTTTGCATCTACATTCATGAGGGGTATTGATCTGCAGTTTTCTTATTTAGTGATGTCTTTTCCTGGTTTTAGTATCAGAGTTATTCTTGTTTCACAGAATGAATTTGGGAGTATTCCATCCTTCACAATGTTCTGGAATAGTTTGAGTAGAATAAGTGTCAACTGTTCTCTGAACACTTGATAGCATTCTCCAGCAAAGCCACCTGGGCACAACTATTTTATTGTTGGGAGTTTTTTAATGAGCTGCTCAACTTCTTCTTTTGTTACCAGTCTGTTCAAACTTTCTATCCCAGTATGTTTTAATTACAATGGTCTTGTTTTTCTAGAAAATTCCCCATTTCATATAGGTTTTCAAATTTGTTAGAGTACAGATTTCCACAGTATTCTGCTATTATCCTTTTTATTTCATTTGGTTCTTTTGTGATGTCACCCATTTCATTTATATTTGTGTTATTTGCATCTTTTCTTTCTTCTCTTTAGTTAAATTTGCCAGTGGTGTGCCACTTTTCGTAATCGTTTCAAAGAACGAGCTGATATTCTTGTCCATATTTTTGTTTTCTGTTTTCTGCATCATTTGTTTGTGCTCTGATCCTCATTATTTACTTTCTTCTGGAGATGTAGGATTCCTTTTTTGTTCTTTTCATAATTGTTGGAGTTGTAGAGTTAAAGTGTCAAATTTGGTCTTCTTTTTTGATGTGTCCATTTATTGCTACAAATTATCCTTTAGTACTGTTTTCGCTGTGTCCCAAAAGTTTCAGTATGTTGTGTTTTCATTGTCATTTGTTTCTAGGAATATTTTTATTTCACATTTTACTTCTTATATTACCTACTCATCATTGAGCAGTGTGTTATTCACTTTCCGTGTATTTTATTGTTGTCATGCTAGTCCTTCTATAATTGATTTATAATTTTATGGCATTGTGAACTGAAAAGTTGTTTTGTAGAATTTCAATGTTTTTAAATTTATTGAGGTTAATTTTGTGGTCTGATACAGGTCCATTTTGGAGAATGATCCATGTGCACTAGAAAAATATGTGTATTATATTTTTATTGGGTGAAGTGTTCGACATATGTCTGTGAAGTTGAGGTGCTGGATTGTGTTGTTGAGATCTACTGCATCTTTGTCAGTTTTT
>NW_006921642.1:12287670-12289766 GCF_000298275.1 Orycteropus afer afer
TTCTTTTTTTTTTTTTTTAATTTTATTTTTGCAGTGTTTCTTCTCCTCCCCTCCCATTCCTGAAAACCTACAAAGGAAGTTTCCTTCGCTATATAAATCATTCCTTGACTTTTTACACTAATGAAATAATACAATATTTGTCCTTCTGTGATTGACTTACTTCACTCAGCACAATGTCCTTCAAATTCATCTATGCTATGCAGTATTTTATAGATTCTACATTATTCTTTAGTTTTGCATAATATTCCATTGTCTGTATGCACCATAGTTTGCTTACCCATTCTTCTGTTGATAGTTCCTATGTTTTCTATCTAATCTTTTGAGCTGTTGTTGTCAATTTGATCTCACATACATACATCATAAAAAAGCACAATGTTCAATGTAGTTATTCTTTATTATTACACTAAACTATTATTTAATTTTAAGAAGCCAGGGGATATTTTTGTTTAAGAGTTAAAGATTGTGTCAGGACAAAAATTTCAGAGGTTTATCCAGCCTCCATGACTCCAGAAAATCTGTATTCCATGAGAATTTGAAATTCTTTCCCCCTCTTGATCAGGATCCTTCTATAGAATTTTGATCAAATTTGTTTAGTGATGGTTGTTGTATACCATCCAGTTCTGTGGTCCTATGGCAAAGGAAGCCTTTGTTCGAATAGACAATTATCCACCCAATGCATTTCTTCCTCCTATTTATTCCTTTGATGCTCCAGGCAAATAGAGATCAATTTTTATCCTTGAAACCTTTAAGTCCCTAGGCACTATGCAATGAACTAGCAGATAGAGAAGCAACACTAACATGTTACTTGGCCTGTTAAGTGGGATGTTTCATGAAACTATCACCTTAAACCACCAAACTAAGGAACCAAATTCTATGAGGTATTTGGTACTATAAAAACAGCCTTGGTAGCTACTCTTTTATTTTATTGGTCATTGTAAATACAACTGTCACACACCTTTTCTCAATTTAACATTTTATAAGTGTCCAACTTATTGATAGGAATTATATAAGAATTCTTCTATAGAATATTTGAAGAAGACGTTCAGTAATTGTAGTTGAGCACCATCCAGTTTTTGTGGTCTCATGGCAAAAGAAGCAGTTGTGCATCTCTACACTTAATCAGTGTGACTGCCTTGGTTCTCTAGTGCTGCTAGAACAGAAATACCACACAAAAGATGGCTTTAACAAATAGGAGTTTATTCACTTACAATTTAGGAGGCTAGAAGTCTGAATTCAGAGTGCCAGCTCAGGGGCTGGGTGAAGGCTCCTCTACCTTGGACTGTAAATTTGCCTCTTAGAGACCTTCTGGAATTGGAGACTTCTTATAACCATGCAGCTGCTGGCTGCTGAGGCTTAGGACCCCGATATTGGCAAAAAGAATGGCACAATCCAAGATCAACAGGCACACGGCAAGCCATTGGTTCAAGTCCAGGAACAAGGCCCAAATCAGCAGGCAGCATGGCAGTCAACTGGCTAAAGACCAGGAACTAGAGATGAAGACTTGACCAAATGCAGGATCCAAAATGTGGCAAAGAGCTAGAGACGTTTCTCAAAGCTTTCCCAGATACTATAAGTAGGCCACACCCCAAAGGCAAGTAATTAGCTGCTCACAGCACACTTTACTATGACATTAATTGCATTTTTATCATGGGGAAGAAGTGCATCCAGCTGCTTAGCACTCAAAACCATGACCCAGCCAAGCTGACATACAATCTCAATTACTACAGTGACTTTTCCATTATTGTATAATTTTAAGCATAACACTTGCCACAGAAAATTTAGGACTCACAATACAAGAGAAGGTAAGATAATGAATACTACAACTCAAAGATAATAAGTATGAGTATTTTTCTAATAATTTATATCCTATATATTATTTGTAACACCTAGATATCTGTAATATACCAAGAAATATATTTGAATATTATTAAGAAGGTATAAATATTTGTTTTGGATCAGCTTTTGTACCCATATTATCAGATTCTAGTATGAGTCTTTTGTGTTGCATAACTTGAAAAAATAACTTTATATATTTACTCTTAGTATAATTGAAATTTTTTATAGTAGTTTCCTTTGTTTAATTTTTCACTAAGTAT
>NW_006921642.1:12290469-12295435 GCF_000298275.1 Orycteropus afer afer
CTCCTCGGAAGGAAGGTTGGGCAATCCTACTTCCGTAGTGATACTGCCTTGGAAACCCAAGGAGGGGTCGCTATGAGTCGGGGCTGACGTGACGGCACACAGCAACAACAACAACACACCGTTTTAAAAAAATAGTTGGCCCAAAAGCCAAATATTTTGATTTTATATGCAAGTTCACATTATGTAGTCCTGGTTTTACTAATCAGCCAGTCAATAACAGTATAAATGTTAGCATTACTGGTAATATTTAAATTATGAAATAGAAAAGCTAATGTTTGTATAGGGGCAGACATCAAACCATTTTCACACAGATTTTGTTTAAATAATTTAGACAAAGCTAGAGTTAAACCAAGGAGCCATGGTGTACCAAACATTAATATGTTCTGCTGCTGACTGTAAGGTTGGTGGTTCAAACCCATCCTTAGAGAAATACCTGGTGATTACTCCCGTAAAGATTACAGCCTAAGAAATCCCATAGGGCAGTTCTACTCTGTCGCATGAGGTTGCTATGTGTCAATCAAATGGAAGGCACGAACAAAACAACAATAACATTAAACCGTTAGTAGCTTTTCCACTGAAGAATAAATGAAACATTCAGAGAGATTAGAGCACAAGAAGCCCAATGTGTAGGAATAACTAATATATACAGGAAGTTTCCTACTGGAAATCCAAGAAGAGGATTAATGAAGGCAAGTGCTTTTTTCTAAAAGTAACACTACTTTTTCTCCTCCTCCTCTTCTTCTTAATTTTTAATCTTCTTTAATATTAGTGTTTGGTAAAATCTGGTAGGAATCAACTGGTAGCAAACATTTCCTTGAAATTTTGAAATCATCTCTATATCTCGAACTCTAAATACATTATTAGATCTTAAGAATCTGGTGTGAATTCAAGTTCTTCCTTAACATAAAACAGACCATCTGAAAGGTTTTGATTCACTGTCATATTATTGCTTTAGTTGTTCAAATTAAATGATGGATAAAGTATTCAAGTTTTATTGAACTTCTTGAAAAGTATTCTATGTGAACATTTCTTGAAATTCATATATGTATTTTCATTAGGAATAAAAATCCAATTTTTTCACAATATTTATTGAAAATTTTGAAATAGTACTGGAAAAAATTCTGTGATATCTGTAATGGAAGAATATTAAATTTCTCTCCTTCTTTTAGGAGTAAAGAAAATACTGTCTTTACTTCCACATTGATTTAGCACTCAAGTGGCTTTTATGCACACAGGAATTATAATTACAGGAAGAAGACAGCAATCTATCTGAATCTACTCTTTTTTTTAATGTTTATTTTCCATTTTATTAGTTCCATAGACCTATTCGGTTAATAAGCTGAATATTAGTTTCCTATTACTGCTATAACAAATTATCACAAACATACCGTTCTCAAATAACACATATTTATTACCTATAACTCTGGCAGTGTAATGCCTAAGGCATTTGACTGCTAAAAAGAAGGCTGGCAGTTCAAACCCACTGGCCACTCCCCGAAAGGAAGACTGGGCAATCTACTTCCCTAGTGATATCACCTGGGAAACTCAAGGAGGGGTCGCTATCAGTTGGATCTGACTTTAAGGCAGTGAGTTTGTTTTTTTTTGGTTTACAGTTCTTAGAGGTCAGAAATATAAAATGAATCAGTAAGACTGTGTTTCTTTCCCATACTCTAGGGAATATATGTGATTTTTTTTTTTTTTTTTCTTTGCCTTTTTCACTTTCTAGAGGCTGCTCATATTCTTTGGCTGTGTCCTCATAGTACTCTGACCTCTGCTTCATTCCTCTGACTCTCTTATCTCTCTCTTTCTATTATAAGGACTCTTGTGGTTACAATGAACCCAGCTGCATTTTCCAGGATAACTTTACCATCTGAAAATTCTTAATATAATCACAACTGCAAAGATTGTTATCCATATAAGATTGCTATCCATAATATTACATATTCACAGCTTCTGGTGATCAGGATGTAGTAATCATTTTGGAGCAATTATTCTGCCTACTATAATGTGAAATAATAAATCCCCAAGTCATACTTGAGATAGATAATATCTTAAATTTAAAATTAAGCAATCATGATTTATTTTATAATGTAGACAGCCAGATGTTTGTAAAAAAAGAAAAAAAAGGCAAGTTTAGACTTGTAAAACCATTTTAGAAGTAAGCATATGATAAAGAACCAATGGTATTAAGGGAAGAAGTCCAAGTTGTACTGAAGACACTGGTGACACAAAAAAAGGCTCCAGGAATTGACAGAATGCTAATTGAGGTGTTTACAACAAACCAACAAACAGATGTAACACTGGAAGTGCTCACTCATCTATGTCATGAAATTTGGAAGATAGCTACCTTGCCAACTGACTGAAAGAGATCCATATTTGTGCCCATTCTAAAGAAAGGGGATCCAACAAAGTGGAGAAATTATTGAACAATATTATTAATATCACATTAAAGTAAATTTTGTTAAAGATAATCCAAAACTGGTTGCAGCAGCACATTGACAGTGAATGCCCAGGAACCGAAGCCAAATTCAGAAGAGGATGTAGAATGAGGGATATCTTTGCTGATGTCAGATGGATCTTGTCTAAAAGCAAAAAAATACCAGCAAGTTGTTTTATTTGTGTTTCATTGATTATGCAAAAACATTCCACTTCGTGGATCATAAAAAATTACGGTTAATATTGTGAAGAATAGGAATTCTAAAACACTGAATTGTGCTCATGTAGAATCTGTACATAGAAGGACATTTGAACAGAACAAAATACTAAGTGGTTTAAAATCAGGAAAAGTGGACAGGTGTGTATACTTTCATTATATGTGTTCAAACTGTACTGAGCAAATAATCTGAGAAACTGGACTATATGAATAGGAGCACACCCTTAGTATTGGGGGAACACTTATTAACAACCAAACATATGCAGATGATACAACCTTGCTGGCTGAAAGTGAAGAGCACTTGAAACCCATACTGATGAAGATCATACATTGCAGCCTTTATTATGGATTACTCTGGATCATAAAGAAAGTAAAAGTCCTTACAAGTCAACCAATAAATGATATAAAAAAGATAAATGGAGAAAAGATTGAAGTTGTCAAGAATTTAATTTTACTTGTATACACAATCAATACCCATAGGAGCAGCAGTCAAGAAATCAAATGACACATTGCATGAAGCAAATCTTCCGCAAAAGGCCTCTTACATTTTAAAAGCAAATGTGTCACTTTGGTGCAAACATGCACCAACGCAAAAGTGCACTAAAGTGTGCGTAACCCAAGCCATGGTATTTTAAATAGTCTCAGATGCATAAGTAAACAGGATAATGAATAAGGAAGACTGAAGAAGAATTGATGCATTCGATTATGGTGTTGGCAAAGAATATTGAATATACCGTAGACTGACAGAAGAATGAACAAATCTTCCTTAGAAATACAGCAGAATGTTCCTTTGAAGTGAGGATGGTGAGACTTCATCTGTACTTTAGACATGTTATTAGGAGGGATCAATCCCTGTAGAAGGATATTACAATTGGTAAAAAGTAGAGAGTTAGTGAAAAAAGAGGAATACCCTTAGAGTGTTAGCAATAATAAGTTCAAACATAGAAATGATTGTGAGGTTGACAGATGACCAGGCAGTATTTTGTTCTGTTTTACATAGGGTTGCTGTATGTCAGAACTGACTCAATGACATCTGACAACAACAACAACAAATACAAACAGTTACATATTACTTGCTGCTGCAAAAAATAGTGTTAATTTATACAATTATATAAATATTAGGAGTTCGATTTTGACTTTATTGAATTAATAACAGACAGAGTCTAGAACACATAATTAAAATTACATAATGTGATATATTTTTCAGAGGTAAAATAATATCTTCACAAAATGAAAGAGTACTTAATTATTAGAAAGAAGGAAAAAAGGAAAAGTTAAAAGAAAATGTGATTATTTCATTTCCTTTAATGGTCAGAAGTAAATCATTTCATCCAAAATTATTAAATCGAACTATATGCACACATATGTACAATTTAAAGAATTAAAGACAGAACTAGAAAAAAAGAAACAGTAATCAACAATGTGAGAAGGGTTGTTGGAGAAAGGAAATAGGGAACTAATGATGATCTCATCTTTCTTAGTGGGGGCAGCAGGTGGTGTCTACTGATATATCTAGGAAACAAAGTAAATTTCAAAATATCGTAGTGGTAAGTCTGTTTTTTCTCCCCTATTAAAATATCAGATTGATTTTTCATTATTCTTGGGCTCAGGCTTAGGTTTTGGTGGACTGATCCTTGAAGGCTTCTTTTCACAGATTCCCTGGTCAGCCAATAGAAAGCATGGAGAATCCAGGGTAAGGAAGAAGGGAGAAGCCAGAGCTCTTCTCTTCTCTATCTAAAGTGGCCTCTCCAATTCAGATGTCCAGTCTTTCTCTCTGGTCACAGCTCCTAACAGATGGGAGTTCTGGTAGCATAGTGCCTAAGGCACTTGACTGATAACCAGAAGTCTGGCAGTTCAAACCCAACAGCCACTCCTCAGAAGGAAGATGGGGCACTCTACTTCTGTAATGATACTGCCTTGGAAACCCAAGGAGGGGTCGCTATGAGTCGGGTCCGACTCGACAGCACATAACAACAACAATCACCTACCGTGGGTCTGGATTCTGCCAAAAGGCATGTCTTCTGGGCCTGGTAATGGCTACTTCTCATTTGTCCCTCCATACCTGAGGGCAGAAGTGTTTTCCAGGAGCTAATAAATCTTTACTTGATTACACCAAACATGGTTGTCTTTTCAGTCTTTCCATTACCTTTGTAAAACTTCCCTGTGTCATATTCCTTTCTTATGAATGACTTAGAATGATTTCTCTTTTCCAAACTGGATCTGAACATAAAAACAGAAACTTGCAGAAACTTGTCTTAACAGTGGTTATGTATTAGTGTCCTAGCATTGTCATAATTAAAATATATATATTTT
>NW_006921642.1:12296092-12297354 GCF_000298275.1 Orycteropus afer afer
TCCTCGGAAGGAAGGTTGGGCAATCCTACTTCCGTAGTGATACTGCCTCGGAAACCCAAGGAGGGGTCGCTATGAGTCGGGGCCGACTCGACAGCAAACAACAACACCAACAACATGCTGAGTGAAATAAGTCAATCACAGAAGGACAAATATAGTATTAGTTTGTTATTATAAAAAGTCAAGGAAAGGTTTATATATGGAATGCAACTTTCTTTGTTGGTTACCAGGAGTGGGAGGGGAGGGGAGGGAACACTGAAAAAAAAAAATTCATTGACCCACGTCACTTCAGTTTTGTGCATTTCACTGTATACAAATTATATTTCAATAAAATATATTTGAAAAAAAATCTCCCTTCTATACTGTAAATTACTACAGTTAAACCTAGTTACAGTATACTTACTACAGTACTGATGGAAGAAGTACTAGCAGTATATTGACTAATACTTTTCTTGTCCTTCTTTTAGCTTTCCCTTTATTTTCCTTAAGGAGCTCTGGTAGCAGTGGTTACATCATTTAACTGCTAACAAAAAGGTCGGTGGTTTGAACCCACCAGCTGCTCCATGGACGAAAGATGGTGCAATATTTGTAACCTTAGAAACCACATGGAACAGTTCTACTCTGTCCTATAGGGTCACTATGAGTTAGACCCAACTTGATGGCAGTGGGTGGGTTTACTCTCCTTAATGAAGCTGTGTTAGTTTTATATTGCTGTATAACAATTCCCCTAAAGTTACCAACTTAAATCAACATATGTTTATTATCTAACAGTGTCTGTGGGTTAAAAATGTGAGAACAGTTTCTCCAGATGCTTTGGTTCAAGATCTCTCGTGAGGTTACAGTTCGGTTGTCACTGGGGCTGTGATCTCATGTGAAGTCTCTATTAGGTATGGTTCCACATCTAACTTCACAAGTAGGGTTGTTGGTAGGATCTTGTGCTTTCTAGCCCACTAGACTGAAGATGTCAGAGCTTCACTAGCTGTTGGCTGACAGCATCCCTCAGTTCCTTATTATGTGAATATGTTTCTAGGGCAGCTCATAAAATGAAATACTGTTCTTTAGAGTGAGTAAGAGAATAAAGGATTACTTATGTGAAAAAGGGAGCTCTGGGTCATAGTGCCTAAGGCACTTGACTGCTAACCAGACAGCTAGCTGTTCAAACTCACC
The DNA here is from genome assembly GCF_000298275.1 of Orycteropus afer afer. NCBI lineage: Eukaryota > Metazoa > Chordata > Mammalia > Tubulidentata > Orycteropodidae > Orycteropus > Orycteropus afer. The sequence continues at coordinate 12,297,257 of NW_006921642.1, forward strand.
AGCCACTCCTTGGAAGGAAGATGGGGCAATCTACTTCTGTACAGGTACTACCTTGGAAACCCAAGGAGGGGTCGCTATGTGTCAGAATCTACTCAATG
>NW_006921642.1:12297954-12346150 GCF_000298275.1 Orycteropus afer afer
AGAGTGAGAGAGGACACCCACATCAGAAACCATAATCTATTGTAACTTAATGTTAAAATGGTATCCAAACCCTCCCTATGCACTTTATTCACTAGAAGTTGGTCACTAAACCAGCTCATACTCACTGAAAGATTACATAGATTTGTGAATATCAGGAGGTGGAATGTTTGGGGACCATCATAAAGTTTGCTTCTTCATTATGAAATTTACCTATCAATATTAATTTAAGATCTTAACATTGATTAACATTTTAAGTCAATCTGTATCATTTAGTGCTTGATTAAGATATTAGTTGATGTGACCTACTTCTAAAGAATATCATCCCAGGTAAAAACAATATATATTCACATATATATGTGTGTGTGTGTGTGTGTCTGTGTCTGTGTATTTGGGAGAGAGAGAGAGAATGAGAGGAAGTGAAAGAGAGAGAGAGAAATAATGTAATATTTTTTGCCCCAGTTTGGAGAGTGAGCATCAACAAACATTTATTAAGCAACTACTATACGCCAGGAAATATGTGAGACACTTGGGGCACTTGTATAATAAATAAGATGTAACACTTATTCTAGATTATTTACATGGGTCATGAATGAAACTACATATATGTAATAGTCATGAAAAAGACATTTGTCACAGAAAATCAAATAAGCAACCACAGAATTTTTAACTGTGGAAAATGTGATCATTAAAATAAAAAATCAAGTTTAGGTATTTCACCATATTTAAAAGTTATATCATTTATACATTTTACATAGTGTAATATTGTACTATATATGTATAATTTATTTTAGTTACCTGCAAGCATAATTTTGGCACTAACTTTCTTAGACTCTCAGAGACTTTTCATTAAATTGGCAGGCAAATTAAGTAAAACAAGCTATCAATTCAACCAAAGAAGTAATTCTGTCAAGAAACTGTTTTGACTGAACTGGTTTGTTGTTTGTTGAAGTTAATTTTTCAATTTAATCTATGCTTTTAAAGCAATTTTGTGTGTATACTAACTGCTTTAGTCTGCTGAGGAATTCTATTTGCAGTTTGAAGTAACTAACTGACATTAATGGAGCTTTCTTTGATAGTATTGCTTTATATTCAGAAAAATCAGGGGTAGTCCAAATAAATAATAAACAAAGAAATATGATTTTTGACGCATGAGGAAGAATAATTTGAAGACTAACAGTCCAGGTACAGATAATTATGCCTAAAATTGGTTAATTACAACCCAGAGATAAGTGGAAGGTGTCCAGTTCCAACCGGAATTGCTCAATTGCTCACACAATTACCCAGTTGTGGTAGTAATTATTGACTATTTTTTTTTTTCCTCTCCAAAATAAATGAAAAACCCATATACATACTTTCAATCTCAAATATACATCTTTACATCTTCAAATTTGGCTCAAAGCATTGCTAATTTCTATATTGCAGATTTCCTTGAAAGCCTAAGAATGTTGTCAACAATTATGGTTAAAATAAAATTAGGAATCAATGAACTTAATATGAAAACCAGGATAAGTAATTCTTTTTAATCTATATATTTACTGAGAAAGTTTATATATATATCTATATCTCTATATATCTATATCTATCTATCTATATCTATCTATATCTATCTATCTATCTATATATATATATATATATAAATATTTCTCCTTGTTTTAGGTAAAAGAATATCTCCAGTTGTTAAGTGGATACAGAACATTCAATTTCATCTAGTCAAGCACTATCAAGCAGACACAAATTAAGCAAAGCTATATTTGAAAAATTTAAATTATTAGTGAGTTGTATTAGGAGCTCTGGTGGCACAGTGCCTAACGCATTTTACTACTACCAGAAGGCTGGCAGTTCAAACCCACCAGCGACTCCTTGGAAGGAAGGTTGGGCAATCTACTTTCCTAGTGATACCTCCTTGGAAACCCAAAGAGGGGGGTCTATGAGTCAGATCCCACTTGAAAAATTTAAATTAGTGGTGAGCTATATTATTTCAAGTATAGGACCATCCAGTATCATTGAACAATAGAGGAAAATATAAGTTTAATTTACAAATATTTTTCTGATTTCACCTATTAGTCACTTTGTGAACTGCTGACACAAATATGAGCTGCCATAAAATTGATTCATAATCATGGCAACCCATATGTATCATATCCCGTGTCCTCCATAGGGTTACAGTGGCTGATTATTAGAAGTAGATTATCAACCTTTTCTTCCAAGGTGTCTCTGGTGGACTCACACTTTCAACTTTTCAGTTGGCAAAACCAAAAATCAAACTCACGGCCATCAAGTCAGATCCGACTCATAGCGACCCTTCCATGGGTTTCTGAGGCAGTATCACTATGAAGTAGATTGCCCAATCTTCCCTCCGAGGACTAGTTTGTGGGTTTGAACCACCAGCCTTCTGGTTAGCAGTCAAGTGCCTTAGGCACTATGCTACCAGAGTTCCTCTCAATTAGCAGTCAAGCACATTAACAATTTTTACCACCTGTTATTGTGTTGATTAGTAAAATCTGACTCATAGTGACACAGTAAGACAGAGTAGAACTGCATCATACAGTTTTCTAGGTTGAAATTTTTATGAAAGCCGATTGCCAGGTCTTTTCTCTCATGAAGCTATTGGTGGTTTCAAATCACTGGGCTTTCAGTTTGCACCCAACTGCTCAATCATTGTGCCACTAAAGTTCTTTTGTGTGCCACCTAGGGACTCTAAATAATGATCACATGACATTAAATGATTTCTGAAAGATAGTAGTGGGGAGATAATAGTTTAAATTTAATGACCCTACAGAAGCATCAATTTCAGACCTATATTTCAAAACTTAATATAGCTTTGTTTTCCATTCCATTTTCACAATCTCTTTTCCACACTTTTCCAATGTATTACTCAGAAACTAAGGCATGAGAGAATCTTGAATAAGGATTATTGCTAAAAAGATCTATAGGAGCTGTCTTTCAACAAAAAAGAAAGAATAGAAGAATAAAATAAATAAAGAATAGAAGTATTGTGATTTCACTAAGGTAGCTAAAAGGAATGTTTAGAAGTGAGCATCAGAGATATTACCTAGTAACTTATGATGCCTGTAAAATATATACTATACCAAGAGTATACTGAAGGAGAAAAAATAAAATAAAATAAAATTCCTGGTAATGAAGGGCCTATTTGTATAGTAGATATTTTTGTGACTTTAAGTATTGTACTGATTTTTTTTTTATATTTAGCATCCAAGTATCATTTCTTATTGCAATTATTCAATTACACAAAATCTTAAATATAGAAAGGAAGATCTTGAAGAAGAAAATTTCTTAAAATGAATACTTCCCATCGCTTTTTTTGCCCTATGATGCTAGCCAACCAATGCTCTTATTCACCTATTAACTTGATTTTCCTTCTCTTGAAGAAAAAAAAAAACTGAATAATAAGTAGACAAAATGTTTCTTAATTCAATAACACTAAAACAGGAGAACCAAGTTGTTTTGAATTAAACTTGAAACATATAATCAGAAATCATTAAAAAAAATTAAGTAACACAGAAATCTTTGAGTCCTTAATTCAAAACAAGCAATCCAAATTATGTGAGGAAATCATCCTTGGAAATGATCTGGATTCCGAAATTCCAGCAGTTTTGTTGGACGTAGATATATTTTAGAACATGCATTTGTTTGACATTTGTTTAATTTAATTTACTGGCTTTCCTTGTTTATTCCATTTTTATTTTATGTCTTGGTAAATTTGGTTCCACAGTGCATTTCAAGAAATGTTTAAGTTCAAGTTTCAGCAAATTAGTCTGATGGTGTCTCTTTTTCAAAAAATTCATAGATTTATTCAGTACCCTTGATAAGCAATGAGAGAACCATTTTGATACTTCATTCCTAAGGGCAGTCATGTGCCCACTGGAGAGCTCATTCTCAGTTTAAGACTTATTGGTATTCATTTTTTGAGATAACAGCTTAGAATAAACCAAGCTGCTCACAGAAAATAAAAGAAGGAAAACCTTCTGTTCTCTCCAGGGAACAGAATTTCAAAGCTGCCACTTGATCATATACTGCCTCAAATTGTTGACAGTTTCAGTTTAGCCATCAAGAATGCATTACCTCTAACCATTACTAGAAGAAAACTGTCAACAATATTGATTACAAATATTTTCACACCAAGGAAAAGCTGAACACCAAGTACAAGATGCCTAAAAGCCCAAAAACATGCCTGTGGTTTCAAAGGTTCACAAAAGTCTTAAGTTGTTTTAAATTTCGACACTAACTGGTTAATTCAGTTCTTTTTGTTTCAGTAAATATTTGTTGATTTTTCTCAGGAATAGAAGATTTTAAAATGAAGAAAACCTATCTTTAACTTCAAAAAATTTACTCTGAATATAATCATTTGCAGAAGTGATTTAAAATGTGTACCAAATAATTAAATATTAATTAAAATTGTACGTATAAAATGTGGACTAAAATATACATCCATTTCTTCATTATTTATACTGGAAATAGTTTAATTCTTTTGTAAGCAATCTATTTTGAGAACTATAAAATATTTATAATTTTTGAAAAATATCTTAAGGTAAACATCTACAAGATGCCAGGAATCATACACAAAAAACACAGAAATATCCCTTGTGTTGTAGTCTCATTTGATTTAAATATTTAATAACATCTAATGATTAAATGAGGGACTGAGTTGGTTGAATTACAGCATTCTGACCTTTATGCAAAAGACCCATGTTCAATTCCTGACCATGCAACTGAAGTGAAACCACCATCCATTTGCTAGCAGAGTTATGAATATTGCTATGTTACTGAACAGGAGCTGACTGAGATGAACTAGGAAGAAAGCCTGGGCAACTACTTTTGAAAAATCATACAGTGATAACCCTATGAATCATAGTAGCTCAAAACAATTGTGCATGGGGGCTCACTGAGTGGCAGCTCACAATAATGATTAAAGATATTACTGAAATCCATTTGAGAGAAAATCTACAACAATTGTGTTTATCTTTAGTATTTGGATAGACATGTGTTTTCATATCAGGACATACACATATGTAACTATCATATTGTTTCAAATGAATGCACATGATTCTTATAAATATCTGCTAAAATAATCCATTCATTGTCACAATGATTATACAACAGGAAAGAATGTAAAAAACAATTAAAATTATTTAATATGAACAGAAACTGAAAAGATTAAGTTCTGATTATTTATTTTACTCTATTGGATGAATATATAATATAATTTCTAGAATGGTGATGCAAAAATAGTAATTTAAAACTCTGCATTCATTTGTGGTCTACAAGTTTCCCCCACTATCCAAAAGTAGAGCATTCCTGTGAAAACTTTTATAAGTCAAAATGGCTTAAAGCAAAGAAGGAAATTTTTGACTGTTTCTACATCCAAAAATAACCTAACAAATCCTACCAAATAACACATAAAATCTAAAATAACATTAATATATAATGTTCACAGACAAAATTCAAAACTATGGTGGCTTGATGCTGAAGTACTGAGTGTAGTTCGTAGGCAGGGAGCATGATGACAGCACTTTGGCTGCTCAGTGTGCGTGCAGCCTCTTTAACGAAATGCTAACTTTACTTTTCTCCTTTTTTCGTAGGAATGAAATTTTCTTTGGGGTTCTTTCAATAACAAAAACAGTCACTAATACAGGTTTTTCATGAAAGCAAATTAAATAAAGTAAATTTTTGAAAAGTGGGGGATATCTGTATTTACCTATTTAGCAAATATTTATATACATGTGCTCTGACAACACTATATTAGGTGCTGGCGATACATTAGGTAAAAAGAAGACAAATTGCTCCTCTCAAGGAGCCCAGGGTCTTGCAAGCAAATGCATTTTAATGTAGAGTGGTATATTTTGTGACAATTTTACACACAGGATGCTTTAAAACCCCATTGCAGAGAAAGTTTCCGTGTCAAGGGGCTGCAGAAAAGCTACTCTGAAGTGAGTGGTTAATTTTTAAATATACTTAGAGATACTTAAATAAGTTGTACTTATTACTTTACCAAAATGTTATATAGTTAATACTTGTTCAGGCCATATAATTTGATTAAGTTCATATTCTGAAAACACATCTTGTTAAACTCAACATTATATTATTAAAGCTTTGTTTGTTTGCTCTTTTCCCCTTCCCACTTTTACTCTCAAACACTCATCACAATGAATCATACATATATCTATCCCCCTGGTTAGTTAAAGGTAATGTGATAAACAGGGGATGCCAAATGTTGTATCATTTTGTATAAGTCTTTTGTGTCTCTGGTTAGATTTTTTCCTAAGTACTTCATCTTTTTGGTGGCTTTTGTAAATGGCATTTTTTTCTGATTTCCTTTTCAGTATTTTCTTTCTCACTGTAGACAAATCCAACTGATTTTTTGTATGTTGCTACATACCTGAACTTTGTACCTGAACTAGTACCTGAACTTTGCTGAATCCTCCTATTATTTCCAGAAGATTTAATGTTGAGTCTTTAGGATTTTAGGATCTTATCATCTGCAAATAGAGATAGTTTTACTTTTTCTTTACCAATTTTTATGCCTTTTACTTTCTTTACTTGTCTTATTGCTCTGGCTAGGACTTCCAATATGGCATTGAATAGGAGTGGTGATAATGGGCATCCTTGTCTAGTTTCCATATACAAAGGGAAGGTTTTCAGTCACTCTCAATTGATGATAATGTTGGCCAGTGCTTTTGTGTATATACCCTTAATAATGTTGAGGAAGTTCACTTCTACTCCTATTTGCTGAGCAAAATACTAAAAACTACTTTAAGAAACCAAAAGAGACCTACATATATGGAAGAATATACCATGCTCGTAGATAGGAAGACTTAACATTGCTAAAATGGAAATACTACCCAAAGCAATATACAGGTATAATACAATCCCTATACAGATTCCATCATCATCCTTTGTTGACGTTAGGTGCCATTGAGTAGGCTCTGACCCATAGTACCCTATGTACCACAGAACTTAACATTCCAGGTCCTGTGCCAGCCACATAATCCTTGCTAGACCTGAGTCCATCATTGCAGCCACTTTATCAATCCATCTCATTGGGGGCTTTAGCCTTTTTCACTGACCGTGCACTTCAACAAGCATGATATCCTTCTCCAGGGAATGGTCTTTTCTGACTACATGACCAAAATTGTTGTTGTTGTTAGGTGCCATTGAGTCATCTCTGACTTGTAGCAATTGTATGTACAGCAGAATGAAACACTGTCCAGTCCTGTGCCAGCTCCAAGATGCCTGCTATACCTGAGCCCATCTTTGTAGCTCCTGTGTCAATCCATCTTGTTGAGGGCCTTCCCCTCTTTCATTGAATTTCCACTTTACCAAGCATGATGTCCTTCTCCAGAGAATAGTCTCTTCTTACAACATAACCAATGTAGGTAAGACAAAGTCTGGTCATTCTTGCTTCCAAGGAGCATTCCAGCTGCACCTCTTCCAGGAAAGTTTTGTTAGTTCTTTTAGCAGTCAATGGTACTTTCAGCATTCTCCACCAGCACCACAACTCAAAAACATCAATTCTTTTTGTGTCTTCCTTATTCATTGTCCAGCTCTTACATGCAAATGAGGTGATTAAAAATACCACAGCTTGGGACAGGAGCACCTTAGTCCTCAAGGAGATATCTTTGCTCTTCAACACTTGAAAGAGGTCTTTTGCAGCTGATTTTCCCAGTGCTATATGTCCTCTGCAGCCACTCCTCAGAAGGAAGGTTGGGCAATCCTACTTCCGTAGTGATACTGCCTCGGAAACCCAAGGAGGTGTCGCTATGAGTCAGGGCTGAATTGAAGGCACATAACAACAACAACAATATGTCCTCTGATATCTTGACTACTGGCTTTCATTGATGTTGATTGTACAACCAAGTAATATGAAGTCTTTGACAACTTCAATCTTTTCTCCATTTATCATGATGCTACTTATTGGTACAGTTGTGAGGATTTTTGTTTTCTTTATATTGAGGTATAATCCATACTTCAGAATATATTCTTCAATCTTCATCAGTAAATGTTTCAAGTCATCCTCACTCCCAGCAAGTAAAGTTATGTCATTAGCATATCGCAGGTTGTAAATGATTCTTCCTCTAATCCTGATGCCATGTTGTTCTTCACATGGTCCACCTTCTTGGATTATTTGCTCAGTGTATAAATTGATTAAAAATGGTGAGAGAACACAACCCTGACACACTACTTTCTTGATTTTGAAACATGCAGTACCCTCTTCTTTTGTTTGAACAACAGCCTCCTGGTCTATGTACAAGTTCCTCATGAGTACAATTAAGCATTCTCAGAATTCCCATTCTTCTCAATGTTATCCACAGTTTGTTATGATCCACACAATCTAATGCTTCTGCATAGTCAATAAAACACAAGTAAACATCTTTTTGGTATTATGACCAAAACAGGTGAGATGAAGTCTGGCCATTCTGATCCAGAAATGCAAGCTGGATTCAGGAGAGGATATAGAACAAGGAATATCATTGCTGATGTCAAATGGATCTTGACTTCAAGCGAAGGATACCAGAAAGCTGTAAAAAAAATGCTTACATCATTCTTTAGAGATGGAAAAACTAATCACCAACTTCATATGGAAGGGAAAGAGATGAATATTAGCAAAGCACTACTAAAGAAGAACAAAGTAGGAGGCCTTGAAACCTACATTAAAAGCTAAAGTAGCCAAAACAGCCTGGTATTGGTACAATGACATAGAAATAAACCAGTGAGACAGAATTGAGAACTCAAAAGTAAATAAAAACACCTATTGACAGTTGATCTTTGACAAAAGACCAAAACCCATCAAATGAGAAAGAGATTGTCTTTTTAATAAATGTTGTTGTGTTGTTATGTGCCATCGAGTCGGCCCCGATTCATAGCGACCCCTCCTTGGGTTTCTGAGGCAGTATCACTACGGAAGTAGGATTGCCCAACCTTCCTTCCGAGGAGTGGCTGGTGGGTTTGAACCGCAAGCTTTCTGGTTAGCAGTCAAGTGCTTTAGCCACTATGCTACAAGATCTCCCTTTTAATAAATAGGGGATGCAAAACTGGATGGTCATTTGCTGAAAAATTAAACAAGATCTAGCTCTCACACCATATACAAAAACTAACTGAACATGGATCCAAAACCTGAATGTAAAATCTAAAACCATAAAGATCATCAAAGAAAGAATAGGGGCAAACTTTGTTGTTTTTGTTAAGTGCTGTCAAGTCAGCTCCAACACATAGCAACCCTTTGTACAACAGAACAAAACACTGTCTGGTCTAGTGTCAGCTTCACAGTCCTTGCAATACCTAAGCCCATCATTGCAGCCACTGTGTCAATCCATCTCTTGAGAGACTTCCCTTTTTTTGTTTACTCTCCACTTTACTAAGCATGATATCTTTCTCTAGGGAATGGTCCCTTCTGACAACATGACCAAAGTAGATGGGATGAAGTCTGACCATTGTGGATTTCAAAGAGCATTCTGGCTGCACATCCTCAAGGAAAGGTTAGTTTCTTTTTCTGACAGTCCATAGTATTTTCACTATTCTTTGCCAGTACTGCAACTCAAAAGCATCAATTCTTCTTCGGTCTTCTTTTTTCATTATCCAGCTCTCACATGCAGATGAGGTGATTGAAAATACCATGGCTTGTGCTAGGCACACCTTAGGCTTCAAAGGGACATCTTTGCTCTTCAGCACTTCTTTTGCAGCAGATCTGCCCAGTGCAATATGTCTTCTGACGTCTTGATTGCTGTTTCCATTGGTGTTGATTGTGGAACCAAGTAATATAAAATCTTTGACAACTTCAATCTTTTCTCCATTTATCATGATGATGCTTATCAGTCCAGATGTGAGGATTTTCATTTTCTTTATGTTGAGGTAAATTCCATACTGCAGACTGTAGTCTTTAATCTTCATCAGAAAGTGCTTCAAGTCATTTTCACTTTCAGCAAGCACAGTTGTGTCATCTGCATATTTGTTCTTGAGTCTTCCTCCAATCTTGGCACCACGCCATTTTTCACATAGTCCACATTCTCAGATTACTTGCTTCGTATACAGATTGAATAAGTACGGTGAAAGGGTGCAACCCTGACACATTCCCTTTCTGATTTAAAACCATGCAGTATCCCCTTGTTCTGTTTGAGTGGCACCCTCCTGGTCAATGTAGTTTCCTTATGAGCAAAATTAAGTGTTCTGGAGTTTCCTTTCTTCTCAATGTTATCCATCATTTGTCATGATGCATACACTCGAATGTTTTTGCATAGTTAATAAAATGTAAGTAAACATCTTTCTGGTGTTCTTTGCTTTCAGCCAAGATCCATCTGATATCATCCATGATACCCTCGTTCCATGTCCTCTTCTGAATCCAGCTTGCATTTCTGGAAGTTCTCTGTCAATAGACTGCTGCAACCATTTTTAAATTATCTTCAAGAAGATTTTACATGAGTGTGATATTAATGATATTGTTCAATAATTTCCACATTCTGTGGGATCACATTTCTTTTGAATGGGTCCAAATATGGATCTCTTCCAATCAGTTTGCCAAGTAGCTGTCTTCCAATTTTCTTGGCATAGATGAGAAAGTTCATCTAATGCAGCATCGATTTGTTCAAACATTTCAGTAGGTATTCCGCCTATTCCTGAAGACTTGTTCTTTCTTGGCTAGTTCCTTCAGTTCAGCTTTGACTTCTTCCTTCCATACTATCTGTTTTTTTATTATATGGCACCTCCTGAAATAGATGAACAATGATCTGTTCTTTTTGGTATGGTGACTCTGTGTATTCCTTCAATCTTCTTTTGATGTTTCATGCATCATTCAATGTTTTGCCCATAAAATCTTTCAATATTGAAACTTGAGGCCTGACTTTTTTCCTTAGTTCTGTCACTTTGAGAAATGCTGAGCATGTTCTTCCCTTTTGCTTCTCTAACTCCAGGTCTTTATACATTTCTTGCAATAATTGACTTTGTCTCCTAGAGCTTTTCTTTGAAATCCTTTCAGCTCTTTTATCTTGTTATTTTTTTCCATTTGCTTTAGCTACACTTTGTTCAAGGGCAAGTTTCTGAGTCACTTCTAACATCCATTTTGGTCTTTTATCCCTTTCCTGTCTTTTTAATGACCTTTTGCTTTCTTCATGGATGATGTTCTTGATGTCATCCCACAATTCCCCTCTTTTTTGGTCATTGGTGTTCAATGCATCAAATCTATTTTTTAGATGATCTCTAAATTTAGGCAAAAATACACAAACAGCAGAAAACTAGTTAGAGTTCTGAAACTTCTTACAAATTAAACATTTATGCACATCAAAAGACTTTTCCAAAAGAGTAGAAAGGGAACCTACATACTGGGGAAAAAATGGAAATGACAAATCAGACCAGGGACTGATCTCTAAATTTGTAGAAAACTCCAAGACCTCACCAAGAAAAAGTTAAACAACTCAATTAAAAATGGACAGAAGGCATGAATCGACAGTTCCTAAAGAAAATACTTAGGCAGCTAACAAATACATGAAGAAACACTTGCTATTGTTCACCATTAAGGAAAAGAGAACCAAAACAGGAATTAGATATTATTTTGCCCATTCATTAATAGCAAGGTTCAAAAAAGCAGAAAAAAACAAATACTGATGAGGAAGTGGAGAGAATGGAAGACTCGTATACTGCTGGTGGGATGTAAAATAATACAACTGCTGTGGAAAGTGGAATGATGCTTCCTTAAGAAGTTGGAAATAAATACATTGTATGATTCAGCAATTCCAGTACTATACTAGGTACATAACCTAGAGAAACAAGAACTGTAACAGTATGCACATCCATGTTTATCACAGCATTATTCACAATAGCAAAATGATGGAGACCACCTAAGTGTCTATTAACAGATGAATGGATAAACAAACTATACATGCACAATAATACTGTGCAACATTAAGCAACAGTGATTTATTTGCAAAATATTTCATAACATGAATGAGCTTACAGGACATTATGCTGCAAGAAATTAGTCAATCATGAAAGGACAAATATTGTATAAGATCAATACTATAAAAATTTAAAGGAAACTTAAAAAGTTGAGAAAAGTTTAAACACAGAATCACTCTTCGAAGGTTACCAGGGATGGGAGAAGAAGGAAGAGAAAATTACTAAATAAAGGATACAGGTGTATTAACTTTGCTGAAGGGAAAGGTAATGCATAATAAAGAGGAGGTCATCAAAAAATGGTCAAGGTAGTAGAAGACACAAGGAAGAACACAAGACTTAAAGGCAACAAAGGTCAACACTGTTACGTACCAATCCCACAATAAGTGTAATAATAATCTATGAGTGGATACATAGGTAGACAATCAAGCTGAACAAGGGGGAAAGACAAATGGTACTATACCCACGATACACATAGGTTTTATAGCAGAAATATGCACCTATGTATTTATATGTGATGCAAATATATCCATGAATATAGTAGAGAATGCAACAGGCAAAGTTATGAAAACTCCTTAGTCATACCAAAACACCTCAAGAGAATGAGTCACTAAATATGGAGCTCAGGACCAAAGTCTCAGTAGGCACTAAGGTAAATTGATGTACCATAGTCCACAAAGACAGTGTTCTACATTCTAGTTTGGTGAATAGAGACTGAAGTCTTAATAGCAACTGTCTAAGGTGAACTAGTGATCTCTCCCTATCTAGAGCAAAGAAGAGGAAAGAAAATCAAAAGTACAGGAAAATTTAGTCCAAAGGACTAATGGACTGCATGAACTTCATCCTCCATGACCCTGAGACCAGAATTAGTTGGTGCTTGGCTACCACTGCTGGCCATTCTGGAAATCATGGATAGAGTGGGAGAAAAATATAGACCAAATCGCAAAATTATAAAACAAACAAACAAACAACAACAACAACCAAAAAAAACAGGCTTACTGGTCTGATGACAATTGGTCGAGCCCCAAGATTATGGCCCTAAGAAACCCCTCAAACTGGAACCTGAACTTAACTGCAGTGGATCAACTTTCAGCCAAATGATTGACAGGCTTCTTAGGTGAACAGTGAAACAGGAGGATATACACGTATTAGAATAATCAATTATATGAGCTCAAGAAGGCAGTATGTGTCCAGTGATGGAGCTAGGAAGGCAGGAATGAATGGGAAGAAAAAGGTGAAGGGAAGTGATAGCCACAGAACAGAAGTGGGAAGAGTGTCATTGCATTGGTGGGATTGCAGTGAATGTCACAAAACAGAATGTCTATGGATTATTGAATAAAAATCAATTTGCCTTGTAAAATTTCACCCAAATCAAAATTTAAATAAATAAATAAAAACCTAGATACCAAATGGAAGAAAACAAATTTTAATCCCAACCTAACACTACCTTTATGCAGAGACCCTTTGGATGAGGAACCTAAATATGGAAGCAAAAACTATAAATTTAGTTGAGAAATATGTAGAAGAATATCTAAATAAACAAAACAAAGCAAAAATGTAGTATCACTGTACAATGAGACTTTAAAATTACTTTGAGGCACTTAATGAAAACCAGTGAAATATGGGATCTGTGTAAGGCCGAAACCTGTTAGAGAAGGAAAATTCAAATATTATCCACCAAAACCAGTGGTAGGAAAGTGGTAAGATTACACCTTTTCAATGGTGGAACTCTATGAAACCAGAAAAAACAAGGTACTCTTGTTGGCTTCCCTTTCTTATAGGTTTCACTGTATATGGTGATAGTAATATAATATAAAACAGCAGTGACTATTTTAAATACTAAATAAATGGTAGGAAAGGCTTTCACTATTAGGATTATTTACTCAATGATCCAGTGGATAGGGAAGTAGATAGACTTAAATAATGCTATTATTATAAGAATTAAACAACAAAGAATATAGAATATAATTCTAAATGTGTTGGTGTGAGAAATAGCAGTGTGGTATGATTAAATATTTTATGTCTTATTAATAGCTATTAGTTGTCTGTGTTTGTTTTGGTGAGAAGTATTTTCAGAGGAGAGAGAAGACAGATTGTGGACAGTATTAAATAATGACTATGAACTTCATTTTACAAACCCGTATTGTTCAGACTCTATTTTCCCTTGGTGGAACTGGGCATTGGGATAAGACATGGTTCAACTTTTAGCTGACTTTATCATACATGGAAGCCAGCATATCAAATGAATAAATTCAGAGAAACATTTTAGCAACAGCAATGAGGTGTTTAGAGGCACAAAACTTCTCAACTGCTCTCTTTTATAGGGATTTTCAAGATTGAAAAGCTCTTGAAGGGTTAAAATATATGGATGTACATGTTTGATAGGATTTGGTATGGCATTCAAAAAAGTATTTAGAAAGAAATTTATAGATCTAGGATTATGGATGTGTTCGAACAAAGAGAGATGGAGATAAGGATTCCAGTTAGGATATTCACAAAGATTAATTAAAATATCCTGAGGTTGTGACTGAGGGTGGTGAAATGGGAAGTGAAAAAAAAACTCATAAACTCTTGATAGTTGTCTAGCTGTGACAGTGGTACTAGTGAAATATAAGGTCAGGATATGAAAGTGGAGTCTGTAGCATAGATTAAAGAGAATAGTGGGTTACTTAAGATAATCTAATATTTAAGGGTAAATAATATTTCATCATACACAAACCCTAAATCTTAAGGAATGATTGAAGGTGGAATTCTTTTGAAGATAGCCTTATGTCTAGAAAGAATAAAATAGCAAGAAAGCTTGCATAAAAAGATTCATAAAATACCTAAAACTATTGGTTATTAATGTTTCAATGGAATGAACTTGATCTAGACTACAAAAAATATATGTTACATAAATACATTCTCTAGACTATAAAATGAAAATTTTGTTTTAAGAGGAAAAATATAAATATTTTGACATTTTTTCATAGCTGCATCAAATAGCTTTTATGTTGAATATTTTCTAAATATGAAAATTATTTGATAGAATACAAAATAGATGTAAGAGTAAAGAGTATCTATATTATTAAAATAATGTATGACAATTTTATACATAATTCAATATATAATCATTCCTTTCTGAGAATACAAATTGGTTCTTTCCTTTAAATTCTTATTTTATATGTTAAATAGCTAAGGACAGAGATGCTACTCAGTAAGTATTTGTTCAGCTCCACAAAGCATGAGACCTTATGAAATGCAAGATTTAGGGCTGTGTTTGCATATATTTAAGGCAAAAATAATCTTTAAGCATGAAATCAACATGTGAAGATTGTTGAAATATCACATATTTTATTACATACATATTTACCTCAATAAAAAAAAATCAATTGTAAGATCAATTTTAAAAATTATATTTCCATAAAGGCACCATATTATTCATGAAACTAAAAAATAAAGAGCACTTATGGGCACAATTCAATGTTCACAAAGGGAATATCAGTGAACCAGTTTAATAAATTTGATCTCCTTTGTCTGATAAAAGATATAAAAATGTCATGAAATGGATAGAGGGAAGAATTTTGAAGAGACATTTTTTCTGCAATTCTTTGCTATGAATTCTACTCACTATTGAGAAGAGAGTATTTAATATGGCTACTTGGAGGGTAACAAGGCATTTGGCAAAATTAATTACCACCAAAGACATCAAGAGTGCAAAAGACAGCTGAAAAATTGCTCTGTTGGAGGAACCAGGTGATTCACTGTATATTTGGCTTTGAAATGCATTCCTAGCATTTGGCAGAGTAAAGGATAGACCATGTCCCCCAAGCATAAGAGGGAGCTCCCCTAAGGAAGAGAATTGGTATGGGGTTACCTTGGGTCTTGTCTAATAGGACCGTCAGGTTTGGTCAACAGGAAGAACCTGGAGATTGAGACTGGATTCACAAGGACAGGGGGAGGATGACAAACCCACAGCAGGAATGGAGTTGCAAACTCCTAATTCAGGAAACTCTATGTAAGAAGTCCATAGCCATGAGATCAAAAACAACAAGAAAAACAACAAAGACAAATTCACTGCCATTGAGTGGATTGGGACTCATAGTGACTTCTATTGGGTTTCCGAGGATGTAAATCTTTACATAAGTAGATTGCTCATTCTTCCTTCTGCAAAGTAGCTGGTGGGTTTGAACCACTAACCTTCTGGTTAGCATCCAAATGCCTTATGCTCTATGCCACCAGAGATCCTCATAGCAATGAGAATCTCCAGAAAATCCATGGAGACATTTTCCAGAGAAAGGGTCAGCTTTAACCACTGCTAGTTAAATTCAGCACCCATAAGGCCCACTCACAATATTATCAAGAAAGAACTTCGTATTCCCCTATTGTCCTTGTCATCTCCTAGCACCATCACCCATAATGGCCTGAAGTCAAGTTTATGGATGAGGAAAATGAAGAATGGGAGAGAGAGTTGAAGCAGCTCCATTCCGAAGCAGAGGAATTTCTGAAATAAATCCTACAGGGGAGGGAGAAAATATTATGGTAAATCAAATAAAGAATTATAGTTATTATCATTATAACTTAATTTTGATAAAATCACAGTGAACATTTATTGAACCTCCACAATGACTAATATGGTACACATGAACGTCACTATATGGATTTGTCTTTGGAGCTGAAAATGCTGAGATAAACAGGTTATCTATTATAATAAAAGTGATTAAAATTAAAATTATACCATTTAAGTTAAATAGGAAGTAGTAGTCTTTTATTTTTTTCAGCTCAATTTTTATGACTTACAAATTGAATAATCAAAAAATTCTGGAACTAGGGAAAAAAATAAAAAGGAAGAAAAACCAACATATAAAAACCAAAAATCTAGACTCATAGCAACACTTCAGGCAGGGTAGAACTGCTCCATAGGGTTTCCAAGGCTTTAAACCTTTACAGAAACCGACTGCCTCACCTTCCTCCTTCAAATTGGCTAGTGTGTTTGAACCAGGAACATTTTGGTTAATTAACCACTGTGCCACCAAAGCACCACATAGTAGCATAAATTTAAAAAATAAATGTGTAGGCTTGCTCTTTCAACTCATTAAAAATTTCTCATAAGATTATATTTCAAATTAGAATTATCAGTTAAAGTTGACCTCCTCATTAATTATATTTAATTACTGGGATTCAAGTCTCCTGACTGGTTAAATTCTACTAATTAGTAGAGTTATCTTATTCTAAAAATTATGTCACATCAGACATTGATGTCATAGACTCAGAATTTATTTATATTTTTCATTCATTAAATTATTTATTCGAGTAATATTTATTCAACACTTAATAAGCATAGCCCAATTCTAGGCATTGTAGTTAGATCAAGGGATAAAATAAAAAAAGTCTTAGAGTACTTTGAAGAGTAATATAAAAAACATATAATGTAAGTGAGTGAAACAACTAAAGAAAAAGAAATTAAGGGGATTGTGTCTGAAGGGAAATAAAATTTATATCTGGTAGTTTAGGGAAACTCCTTTCATAAAACTTTATTTGAACAGAATCTTGAAAGAAGCAAGGATGAAAGATCTTACAGATATGCAGGGAGCTACACTCCTAGAAGAGGTACAAACACATGCAATTCCCTGAGGCAGGAGTAAGCATGAGATGTTCAATAAACAGCAAATAGGTCTTCAGATCTGTAGCAGCATGAGCAAGGCAAGAAGAATAGTAGAAAATAAGACCAGAGTGGATCAGTATCAGGAACCAGATCATATAGAGCCTACAATGTCCTGATAAACCCTTTGTATTTATTTTAAGTGAAGTAGAAAGAGAACAGAGGGGCTCTAACTTAGGTGTGGTTTACATTCCCCAACTCTTTCTGGCTAATGTTTGGAGACCAGATTATTAAAGAAAGCCTACAAACAGCAAGGAAAGGGAACTGTACAGAGAGAGATAGGATGACTGGGACCAGAAAGGGGTGGTACAAATTTTAAGAAGTGGTCATTTTTAAAGACAGGCCATACAATATTTGATGATTTTAGTTGTAGGAGGAGTGAGAATTCTAAGATAAAGTTTTCGGCTTGGTACCACTTACTAAGAAGGAAGAGACTGAAAGATGAGCAAGTTTGAGAAGAAGAAAAAACAGAATGAATTTCTGGGCACATTATGTTTGTTATATTTATTATATATCCTAAAATGGTTGTGGGATATGATGCATTTTTTTTTCTTTTTTTTTTCCCCTACAAGAAACAGCAAGATCACTTGGTTGAATAGCAATGGATATTACAATGAATGTTGTATATATTAATCAATTTTTGAAAAATAATTACTAATCCATGACTGAACAAATGAGCTTGAAAAAAAAAGTTAAAAAAACATGAGATAAATTAGAATGTATTACTATTTTATTTAACAGATAGGCCCAGACTAGGGTTCCAAATATGTTTTCTGGTTTCTTTCTTTTAATTCTTTTTTTCCCAAAAAAAATCTAAAAATGTATTGCCAGAGTAGCAAACTTCATAAAGACATCTTTTAAAAAGTACATTGAAAATGATAAGGAAGATAAACAGAAAACTTCAGCTGAAGAAAAGCAAATATTGATGCTATCATGAACATACAGTCAAATTAATACTAAACCAAACCAGAACATTTAACAGTATATGGATCATTCAATGAACAATTAAAAACTAAAGAAGACTGATTAGAAAATACTTGGGTTTTAGGTGGTTTTGTTGGAAGTAGGGTTTCCTAGCCCTTAAAATGGTAACATTTATATGAGAAACCAAATGATGACTAATATATCAATTATCCACTTTTATATCCCAAACAGAAATCTATATTATATGCCAAAAAGAGTACAAGAGTTAGTAAAAAATCTAAACACAGAAGAAAAGAAACAAATTCTAATTTCAATGTGTTGTTTGTTTTCTAAGCTTTGTATAGAACAATTAAGAAACCATACCTACACTCTTTCAAGATGTTGGTGAAACTTAGTTGACAGGAGACAGTCATTGGTGATAGAAAAGCAAGAGATAACAATAATCATTTCAACTATACAAGAGCCAGGCTGAGGAGGAAGATCTAAAAAATCTTGGGCAATGTGCTTATTTTCTGCCACATAAATATGCAATGACTGTGTGAGTCTGACTGCCTCAAGAAACAGATGTCAAGACAGAAACAAATTACTAATGGTTTTATCTTAGGGAACATTTCTGTGGCAATGAAAACAGGGAGAGAGTCCAGTAATGCAAAATGAGCCATCCAACCAGGATATAGTCTGACCCTGAATGAATGAGAGAGTGAAGGCAGGTTGGCTGTGTGCTGCTTAAAGAACTTTCATCAAGGCCATCATGAAGTCCTCAATCCAAAGATGGCTTTCAGAGATGTCCCCTGTCTCCCAGAAATGAGTCTACCTTAGTGTCCTTCCTCCTCTCAGTATTTGGGCGGAAGCAGCTTATAGGAGGTATGGCCTCAGTACAAACTCATTAATGGTTTCAATGTCTAGCAGCAAGGGCCATGATCAATTATTTTCCCTGCACATGAGGTCTGTGAAGTACATTCTCATGGCTGCTACAGACCTGTCAAAGGAAATGGACAATTAAGGAGAGAATCATTGTGTAAGTATATATAAAAGAGAATCACAATGTGGACATGACAGACTTGTATTGAGCATATGTGAGAAGTTCTGTAGGTTAAGTGGACGGGTCATTTGGAAGAATTTTTGCAAAGAAAAAGTAGCTTCTACCATAAGATTAGCATATTAGTATTAATTGCCAGGGAATGATATTAGTAAAAACGAGCCCTCATGTCCCAGCAGTTAATCATTCAGCTGCTAATTGAATGCTTGGCAGTTCAAACTCAACCAGCCAATACTCAGGAAAAAGATTTGCCAGTCTGCTTTCATAAATATGACAGCTTTGGAAACCCTTTTGGGAAATTCTCCATCCTAGCATGTCACTATGGATTGGAATCAAATCACTCAATGGCATTGGATTTTTTGGTTTTTGGATTCTGATCATGCAACATTGCTTTGAAGGGATATCAGATTGCCAATCCATTTCATAGGTTATTTGTCTTATAGCCTCTAATAGACAGAACAAACCCTAAGTAAGCTTTTGAATAAATAGATAGCCTTTCCTTTGAAAGCATTCCATTTTTAGTCTTTAACTTGTGTTACTATTGTCTATATGTCCAACAGTTTGAAACAAGAAATAAATAAACAAACAGCAGCAACAACAACAAAAAACAAAACAAAACAAACAAGAAGCACAAGGGTTCTCCACCATAATCCAGTGTTGAACAGTCAAAAGTAATTAAAAAGACACAGAACAGAGAGATCTCTACTTTTCCATATCAAAACATGGTTGCTGTTAGGTGTTGTTGTGTCGGTTCTCACTCACAGTGGTCCTATGTACAAGAGAAACAAACACTGACTGATCCTTCACCACCCACACAATCATTGCAGTTTGAGCCCACTGTTGCAGCCACTGTGTCAATCCATCTCCTTCAGGTTGCACCTATTTTTTTGTTGACCGACTAGATCACCAACCATGATATCCTTCTCCAGGGACTCATCACTGCATATAAAGTGCTCAAAGTTTGTGAGATGAGGTCTCATCTTTCTTGCTTTTAGGGAGCATTCTGGCTGTACTTCTTACAAGACAGATTTATTCCTTCTTATGGCAAACTAAAACATGTTAGAGAACTCAAATTATTCCCATGGCAAACTTGACTAACATCTCCCTTTTTTTCTACCCAAATCTTGCACATCTTAAAACTGCCCCCAAACCCCTCTTTGCAAAGCACTATTACTGGAATTGTACACCCAGTATACATCTCTCTATTTTCTTTTTCTTCTCACCTATATCCCTCCAAGTTTATTGCCATGCATCTCAATTATTTCTTTTTTCAAGATAAACATTCTCTCTTTCTTTCTCCCCGTATTATTACACCATAAAATCTTCAAGATCTCGTCTGGAAAAATACAATGAAACACACAATGGAGAGACTCCTCTTGTTAATGAGAATTTCCATGTTAACAGAACTCCTCTATACCATTTGAAAATAATGAATGCAAACATATATCAGACTATTCCAAGAGTAGTGAATTTATTGACTCATTATTACTGACAACATTGCTATGAGAGAGGTATTATTATCAGTGTCATCATCAACAGCATTATAGACATATAGAAAAGAGAGTAGAGAAGCTAAGTGACTGGCCCAAGCACACGGCCTGCAGTGGTGGAGGTGGCATTTGATTGTCAACAGTCTGACCCTAGACATCTAGGCATTTTCCTCTCTTGCTCACTATAGAATCTACAGTTCACAGCATACGGAAGATAATGTACATTTATTATTTGTTTCTTTAAGGTGAAAAGAATCCCAGGATGTGAATCTCCTAAAAAAATTAAAAATAATTGTAAACTTCTGACAATACTCGATATCAAGCTTAAATAAAATGTGAGAAAATTAGTGACAGTCAATAGAAGTATATGAAGGAAGAAAACGATGTTGATGATATGAGAGAACTCTATAAATAGCTATGTCTGAAAATGACAAAGGAAACATAGCAGTTGGAATGAAATGATGATTTTATCCCTGCTTTGAAATGCTAAATAATGATTCTTTTGCTCACAGGCCAAGTGTGTATTACAGAGTTCCACTAATATGTGCTGAACTGAACTACATCTTTAAGGAGAAGATGAAGAAATCAGTCATTGAGGACATTCTTATGATTCCTTATTTGATTACGTTATTGACCACTCCCTTTACACTAAGGAATTCAAAGGAACTCACCTTGTGTTTACTCAATCAAAACAAATAGTTAATTTGGGTAGTTCAACCAGCCATTTAGGGACTAAGGGATGAGAAATGCTAGATTGTATTTATAAATGATTATTTGATAAATAAGAAGAAACTTAATCTTGTAGCACTTTGAGGACATAATTTATGTGAAAAAAATTAATAACAAAAATGAAATTGAAAATTGAAAATGAATATCTTTGTTTAAAATAAATAGCATTCTTCATTTTAGAATACAGTTAATAATAGAAAAAAAAATAATAAAGCCAGAAAAGTAGCTATTTGAAGACATATGATATTAGTTCAAAGATAGATGTAAATCTCTTCTTCATAAATCCTGTTACCTGACTGTAGAGTTTTGGAAAATAGTAAGTGGAGAATACTTTGATAAAGCCAAGCTGCCAGACATGGTCAGCACAATGCTCTACAACAGAAAGGCACATTTAAAAAGCAGATGATAATTATTCTTTTCTTCATAAGCCCAGCAATGGTATTGCTGAAGTACTAGGACTTTTTAAGTGGAGACCAAATTAATCTTTATTAATCCTTGTCATCATGACTGCACAATGCCTGGATTTGAATGTCTCATGTGTAGCACTCCTGTTCCTCATCCTCCACCAATCAGAAGTGTGAAAATAAACCTTACACTGAAAAAGAAAAATTGAATTGAGAAAAAAAAAAAAAAGAGAGAGATATAATTATTGGAACCCAAAAGAAAAATAAAATATATATTTTATAGGAGAAAAAATACACATGATGTCAGAGTTACAGACATGCTCTTTTATGTTAATATATGCACTGCTGTATGTCAGGGCTGTGAAAATCAGCAGCAAAACAAGAAGGCAGGTGGCCAAGTGAGTACAGAGTATTTTAAAAAAATATTCATTTGCATTTCTGAGAGCCTGTCTCTTGGAGCTTAATTAATGCCTTTAAAATTACTTCCTCAAATGATCTGCATATAGTCCCAATTGCAACTGCCACTAAGTGCTAATTAGTGACTAAGGTCAAGTTCATAATAAATAAATAAATACAAACACAAACATGCATGACTCTTGAAGCAACCTCCCAACAAGGACTAGTTCCTGTCGTACTCAGTATATTCATTTGCTAATGAGATTAGTCTAAATTATAATTTATAAATGTGAATGTGTTCTCTGCCCATATGAACATGTACACCAATATTTATTCCATTTCATGTTCCCAAATCAGACATAATATAATACTGCTTTTTTTGTTTTTTGTTTTCTTTTTTTACTTATGCTTCCCTAAAATTTTTCTCTAATCTAATATCAAAATCCCAAAAGACCTTATGCATCTTGAATCAGATCCACATTCTGGCTCGTCTGCCATGTGTCATTCTGACATAGATGGTTAATGGAAAGGGTATGTGCTCAAACCTAACTTTATATTTGAGGATTATAAAGCTCCTTTTTCCTCATAATAAATATCTTATTACTTTCTCATTTATAAAATTAATAAATTTATTCTTATTATTTAGAAATATTTTATCAGTCTGTATCATTTTTTTAGGTTAGAAATTATAATAATTTACCAGAAATTCTGGAGCTCTGGTGGCATAATTCCTAAGGCATTTGACTGCTAACCAGAAGGCTGATGGTTCAAACCCACCAGTCACTCCTCAGAAGGAAAATTGGCCAATCTACTTCCATAGTGATACCACCTCGGAAACCCAAAGAGGGATCGCTATGAGTTGGATCCAACTCAACAGCAGTGAGTACCAGAAATACTAACCTATTATTTAATTTAATCTCCGTGAGTCACTGTGATAGTTAAAGTTAGGTATTACCTTCGTTGGGCCTGGTTTTGAGTAGCTGGGCAGTTGGATGTAGTCATTTCCCATGAAGAGACTAGTAATCAAGTCCATTGTAGAATTTGCTGTTAGCAGCTGTGTAGCTACTTAGGGATCTAGTCTGCTTCTAGTCTATAAGGATAAGCACTGAGAAAGGTCTCTGAGCTTTTTGGTATGCTTGGACCCTGCATGTAGTCAAGTCTTCTTTCAGCAGGCTGCCATGTTGTCTGCCGATCTTGAGACTGTTTCTGGACTTGAATTAGTGACTTGTGTTGTTTGATAATCTTGGGAGTGTGCCATTGAACTTGTCAGCCTTGGGTTTGTCAGCCTCTTCATGTAGCAGCTGCCTGAGTTAAGAGAAGCCTCCAGCTTCAGTGGACCACAAGCACCTTTGGGTTAGGAGCTAAGTGCTTCAACCACTTCAACCACTGGAGCCCAAGGTCAAGGGGCCTTCACCCAGACCCTAGAACTGGCACTTTTATATCAGACTTTAAGCCTCCTAAACTGCAAGATAATAAATTTCTGTTTGTTAAAGTCATACATTTGTTGTATTTCTGTTAGAGTGGCACTAAACCAAAACACTCATTATAACATGACCTTCTTCATTATTGTGTTCTGGGTTTACCCAGGCCATTTGCATTCACAAACCTCATCCTTCTTTAGTTACTATTATCTGGACCTTCATATGCATTTTTTATTTCCTTCTTGACATCCTACAATTATAAATAAATACTCTGAGAAACTTATTTCAATGTAAACTTTTGGTTTCATTATTATCACATATATGTAGTATATATGTCAGTATAATTCATGTTGTTGTTATTGTTGTTGTTGTTATGTGCCATCAAGATGGACTCAACTCATAGTGACCCCTTGTTGGGTTTCCACAACAGTATCACTACAGAAGTAGGTTGCCCAACCTTCCTTCCAAGGAATGGCTGGTGGATTTGAATCACCAGCCCTCTGGAGAAAATTATCACTATGTAAATCCAAAACAGACAGTAGCACTTTCTTTCAAAGAAGGTGGCATATATGGCCCATATCAATTTGAAAATAAATGTTTGTGATAATATCTTCCACTTGAGGGACTGGTAGAGAAGGGATATAAGGCATGATGGAATTTCAAAGGTCTGTTCAGCCTTGTGTGTTATTGGGAGCTGAGGACAGCACTTGATGAACTCTTGTTTTCATCAACACATCAGTAATGTTTTCACTTGTTTTGTAGACCTGAACATGGACCATGAATAGAATACTGACCCAATTTACTAAATTATGTGAGAAGATTTGAGTTTCTGAAGTGAATGTGAGAGTGACTGAAGTGAAAGAACTGCAGGGTCTACAAGTGATGAGAAAGACAGATGGATGGGCAGACTGGTAGGAGAATGGAAACCTCAGATAATTGTGTGGATTATTATGAAGAGAATTTTGTGGATAATTATGAAGAGAATTTCGGAAACTCTCCAGGATAAGGAAAAGACAAACATGTATAACATATGTTATACATGTTTACTGTAGAGAGAATTATGATAATTTTCCAAAGAAATATTTTTATTCGTTTCTTTGTCCTTTTAAAAAAAAAAATTGCTTAAGATATCTTTTATCTTGACAGAATAGGGTGTCCTTATTCTCTGTATTTCCAGACAACAATAAGTAATAAAATATTATAATGTATTATACATAATTTAATGTAACATAACCTAATTTAATATAGGTTGTTTTCACTTGCCACTGAGTAGGTTCTGTCTCATGGTGATCCCATGTGTGCAGAGTAGAGATGCTCCATAGGATTTCCAAGGCTGTAAATCTTGACTGAAGCAGATTACCACATCTTTCTCCTGTGGAGCCGCTGGTGTGTTTGAACTGCTGACCTTTGGGTTAGGAGCTAAGCACTTCAGTCATTGTACCACTAGGGCTCATTGAATGGAACCAGGTCCTAAAAATGTGTATATATTTTTTTACCATTTTACCATGAGTTGGGTGAAATTTTACAAAGCAGATTTGTTTTACATTTAACAGTTCATATACACATTTTGTTTTGTGACACTGGTTATATTCCCTGTGCTGTAATATCTCACCTCCCACTTCCACTTTGTCATTACCATTTTGCTATGTCCTTCTTGCCTATACTTTCCTGCCTCCCTACATTTCTCTCTGTGCAAATGTTGCCCTTCTGATCTCCCATGGTTGATTGTTCTAAGGTGTACATATCCTTATCACAGGTGTTCAACCATAGGTCTGTATATCATTTGGCTGAGACTTAAGCCACAGGAGAATGATTAATTCCAGGCCAGAAGGGTGACTTGGGACCACAGTCTCAGGGGTTTCAACAGTATCTAACGTAGCAATAAGTCTGGCTTTTTTTTTTTTTTTAATGATTTTGAGTTTTGCTCCACAATTTTTTCCCACTCTATAACAAATCAAACCAAACTCACTGCTGTCAAGTCGATTCTGATGCATAGTGACCCCTCCTTGGGTTTTAGAGGCAGTATCTCTACAGAAGTAGATTGCCCAATCTTACTTGTGAGGAGTGGCTAGCCTTCTTGTTACTGGTGAAATGCCTTAGGTACTACAACACCACTCTATATGTTGTTGTTCTTGTTATGTGCCATCGAGTCAACCCCGACTCATAGCAACCCCTCCTTGGGTTTCCGAGGCAGTATCACTACAGAAGTAGGATTGCCGAACCTTCCTTCCAAGGAGTGGCTGGTGGATTTGAACCCCCAGCCTTCTGGTTAGCAGTCAAGTGCTTTAGGCACTATGCTACCAGAACTCCTACCACTCTATATAGTATCTCCAATTTTGTTCCCTTTCTGAGAGGTTGACATTGGTAGCCTGGCACCATCTAGTTCTTCTTGTCTCTGTGTCATATATATTGAGGTTCTCATGGCCCATTAGTCCTTCAGGTTAACTGTTTCCATGCATTTTTTTATTTTCTTCACTCTTCTTTGCTCCAGTCAAAAAGAGACCAATAGTTGCCACTTAGATGGCCACTCTCAAGCTTTTAAGAACCCGCTCACTACTCACTGATATAAGAGATAGAACAATATTTTTGTTTACCTTGTTGTGCCAATTTAGTTTGATCTCTCCTGTGGCCATGGAACCCAGCTCACAAGTCCAGAAAGCTACTCCCTCAAGGTGCTTATTTGTGGCTAAGAAGTTATCCTAACTTTGCTTCCTGTTATGTTTAAATTGCATAAGGAAATTTTTATAGCACATACATACACATCTGTAGGAAATTTGTCTGCCAAACCTATGTATGGTAGTGAGTATTTCCCGATTTGCTTAGCCATACCTGTCTACCTATGTGTCCACCCATAGATGAGTGTTTCTGTTATTGATAATGCAGTATTGTGTCTGCAATAGTGTTTGCCTTTGTTGTCTGTACCTCTTGTGCATCTCTCCTTGTTTTTCCTTTTCCTTCATGATATTGTGCTAGTCACACACTTTGTTATATTACTTTTCCCTTCACCCATATCAAATATGTCTCTTAAGTTCTATTTTCCCTTGCTTCTCCCTGCCCCCATCCTTGCTAAGTAATAAAGAAAATTTCCTTCTGTGTGTAAAACTTTCCTTGACTTTTTATGATAATGGGCTCCTACAGGGTTTGTCCTTCTGTTATTGACTTTTTTCACTCAGAGTAGTGTCCTCCAACTTCATCCATGTTATGAAGTGATTGGCTGATTCTTCATTATTCTTTAATGTTGAATAGTATTTCATTGTATTTATTCTACTCATCTGTTGAAAGGCACTTAGGTTGTTTCCATCTCTTTGATATTGTAAATAATGCTGCAATGAACACGGATATCTATTTGTGTCATGGATTTCACCTCTATAGGATACATTTCTAGTCATTGTGTTGCTGGTTCAAATGGTATTTCTATTTCCAAATTTTTTAAGGAAGTACCAGACCATTTTCCACAGTGGCTTTACCATTTTAAAGTCCTATCAGCAGTGTATGACAGTTCCAATCTCTCCATATCCTCACCAATACTTGTTGTTTTGTGTCTTCTGGAACTTGACTATAATTGCTGGAGTGAGATAATATCTCATTGTTTGATTTGCATCTCTCTAATGGCTAATGGGAGCTCTGGTGGCATGATGCCTAGGGCATTTGACTGCTAACCAGAAGGCTAGTTGTTCATATTCACCAGCCACTCCTCAGAAGGGAGATTGGGCAATATATTTCCATGGTGATACCACCTTGGAAATCCAAGGAGGGGTCGCTATGAGTCGGATCTGACTCCATGGCAGTGAGATTTATTTATTTATTTATTTATTAAGGCTAATGATCATAAGCATTTCTTCATTCATGTGTTTGTAATCTGCCTGAATATGTTCTTTGGTGAAGTGTCTGTCCATGTCCATTGTCCATTTTTTGAAGTGGATTGTTTGTCTTTTTAATGTGTAGGTGTTGAAGTTTTCTATAAATTTTAGAGATAAGTCCCTTGTCGGATATGTCATCGCCAAATATTTTTTCCTGATATATAGGTTTTATTTTTACTCTTCTGGAGAAGTCTTTCAATGCCCATAAGAATTTAATCTTTAGAAGGTCCAGCCATCTAGTTTCTCTTCTGCTATTTGTGCATTTTAGATTAAGCTTGATCATCTATTAATATCTTAAGTTTGGGTCTCTAAGTCTGTCCCCATTTTATCTTTCATGAACATGGTAACAACCTAAGAATCACCTCTGCAGATTAAAGACTGCATGGGCAAGGATTGCATTTTTGCCTAACAACCAGAAAGGAAAAGAGCAAAGATGAAGACAAACAGACCTGTAGCTGCCAGCAGCTGTCCTGAGGGTGCAGACATTTTGAACATTCTGAAGAGGCAGGCCCAACCACTTTTAATATATGCAAATGGAATTTATACCTGGACAGGAATATAGGAGTGGACTTCTCTTGCTGAGGACAAGACAGTAGTCACACTGGAGGCTGATGATTGCAAAGGTGTGATATTCCCCTTGTTACTCTTAAACCCAACACACTCTTGGTGAACTGAGGTGTGACCATCCCCCACCTCTACCCACCTTCTTGACCAGCAAGAATTCCACCCTGGAGTGTGCCTTGACAGAACCAGGTTGCTGTGTCCCACACCCCACAGTTTTGTTTTAGATTGTTTGTTTTCATTTTTAAATCATTCTTTTTTCTTCATCTTTTTTTTCCCTTTTTATGTATTTATTTTATTTCTCTTTCCCATCCCTGGTTATTGTTTTCTTTTTTTTTTTTCTCTTACCTTCTCCTAGTTCCCTTTTCTTATTTCTTTCTTTTGGTTCTTCTCATCCTTGTTTTTCCTTTTGAGTTTTTCCAATTTTCGTCTCTGCTATTCTTTTACTCTTGCTCTTTTTTCTCATTCCTCCTTCCCCAGATATCCCTCCCTCTTTTTCTCATTCTCTTTCTTCTATTCTTTTGTAATATATTGTGAAGATGCAAATGACATGAACAAGAAGTGAAATGGTTGACCTCACACCAGAACCAACATTTGAAAACATAGAAGAAATGGACAGATTTCTAGAAACACACTACTTACCTAAACTAATAAAGACTGAGGTACAAAATCTGAACAGATCCATAAAAAAAAGAAGAAACTGAACAGGTTACAAAAAATCAACCAACAAAAAAAGCCCTAGCCCACATGGTTTCACTGGAGAATTCTATAAATTATTCAGGGGAAAGCTGACACCAATCCTACTCAAACTATTCCAGAACATAGAAAAGGATGCAATCCTCCCAAATTCATTTTATGAAGCAAGCATAACCCTGATATCAAAACCAGACAAAGATACCACTAGGATTCATACCAGGTATGCAAGGGTGGCTCAACATTAGAAAAACAATCAACATAATCCATCACATAGGTAAAATAAAGGAAAAGAATCACATGATCATATCAATAGATGCAGAAAAGGCATTTGATAAAATCCAACACCCATTCCTGATCAAAACTCTCAGCAAAATAGGAATACAAGGGACATTCCTCAACCTATAAAGAGTATATATGCAAAGCCAACAGCCAAAATTATTCTCAACAGAGAGAGTGAAGCCATTCCAATTATGAACAGGAACCAGACAAGAATGCCCTCTATCTCCACTTCTATTCAACATTGTATTGGAAATCCTAACCAGGGCAATAAGGCAAGAAAGGGAAATCAAAAGCATCCAAATTGGTAATGAAGAAGTAAAACTATTCCCCTTTGAAGATGATATAATCCTTTGCACAGAAAGCCCAAGAGTTTCAGCAATAAAATTACTGGAACTTATTGAAAGAATAGCACAGTGAAAAGATACATGATCAACATCCAAAAATCAGTTGGATTCCTTTACTCCAGTAAAGCGGTCTCTGAAAAGGAAATAAAGAAATTAATACCATTTACTATAGCTACCAAAAGGGTAAGTTACTTGGGAATAAATCTTACCAGGAACACAAAATGCCTATACAAAGAAAACTATAAAACACTACTTCAATAAATTCTAAGAGACCTACATAAATGGAAGATCTCATGCTCATGGATAGGAAGATTGAACATTGTGAAAATGTCAATACTACCCAAAGCAGTCTATACATTCAATGCAATCCCAACTCAAATTCCTCCAGCATTCTTTAAAGACATGGAAAAACCAATCACTAATTTTATATAGAAAGGAAAAAGGCCTAGGATAAGCAAAGCACTATTGAAAAGGAACAAAGTAGGAGATTTCACACTCCCAGGTCTAGAATGTACTATACAGCCACAGTTGTGAAAACAGCCTGGTATTGGTACAACGACAGACACATAGACCAGTGGAACAGAATTGAGAACCCAGAAATTGATCCATTGACCTATGGTCAATTGATCTTTGACAGGGGGCCAAAATCTATTCAATGGTGTTGAGAGTCTCTTTCAAAAATAGTGCTGGCAAAACTGGATATCCATTTGCAGAAAACTGAAAGAACATCCATACAACAAAGATTATTAGTAGTTACCAGTGGTAGGAGGTAGGAAAAAGGGGGAAACTTTGTTTGGGTGGCCTTGAGTTTATGATGATAGGTGGTAGAATATTCTGGAAAAGGATAGCAATA
The DNA here is from genome assembly GCF_000298275.1 of Orycteropus afer afer. Lineage (NCBI taxonomy): Eukaryota > Metazoa > Chordata > Mammalia > Tubulidentata > Orycteropodidae > Orycteropus > Orycteropus afer. Next base: position 12,328,493 of record NW_006921642.1, read on the forward strand.
ATGGTGGCACAACATGAAAAGTGTGATCGATGTCCCTGAATTGTAAATATGTAGTTGTTATGTTGCCAATGTCCTATTTTGTATGTTTTCACCACAAGAAAAGTTTGATTTTTTTTTTTTTTAAATACAATCAACAAAGTAACCTTTAAAAATATACAGTGAAATCTGTGAGAACTGGAACTTGACAGAACTGTATTGTTTTCATGGGTCTTGAAAGTTTTCTTCCTTTGACAGGATGCAGTCTTACCACTTTCTATCACTATTTTAGTGAAAAACATTTTAGTTTTCCTTCTTTGACAAATTTCTGCATTATACAGGTTCCAGCTTTTGCAGGTTTTATTGCACAAATATATCTGAGAAACATATCATACTTTGTGGAAAATGTGATTTGGTAGCATGTTCCGTGAAAAAAGATCTAGAAGTTTTTGCTTTATTTGCAGATTTTAACCATTCATTCATTTATTTAATAAATACCTATAAAAAAATAACTAACACTAGTTGAGAATGTAACAAATGCCAAGATGGATAACAATTACTTTATATGAATTGTCATTTAATGCTCCAACAATCTTATGAAATAGGTATTAATATTATCTCCATTTTATTCATGAAGAAACTAAACTTTAGCCATCTCTAACTTTTGTAATCCCAAAGTTTGCTATGTTTCATATAATGTTCTAAATTTACTAAGCTTCATTTATTGCCTAGATAGAGAGCTCTGGTGTAGTGCCTAAGGCATTTTGACTGCTAACCAGCGGGTTTGCGGTTCAAACCCGCTAGGTACTCCGCAGAAAGGAGACTAGGCAATCTACTTCCATAAAAATTTACCTCCTGGGAAACCCAAAGGGGTCACTATGAGTCCAACTTGACTCTGTGGCAGTGATTTTTTTTTTTTTTTTGTATTGCCTAGAGAAATGTGCTGACTTTCTGATTGGTCTTCTTATATCACTTTAGTCCTTTTTCAAATACTCTTCTCACTGCACACACAATGGACTTTTAAGGAATAAATCATCTAATTTCAGTTAGGATCTCTGGTAGCGTAGTACCTAAGGAACTTGACTGCTAAACAGAAGGCTGGCGATTCAAACCCACAAATGCCATCCTCAGAAGGAAGGATGGACAATCTACTTCCGTAGTGATACCACCTCAGAAACCCAAAGAGGGGTTGCTATGAGTCAGATCCGACTCACGGGGCACATAACAACAACAACAACAACAACAACAACATTCAGCCCTTATGCAGATTTCCTCTGACTTCTAGGTAGGAGGCAAAACACTATCTGACTGGCCTGGCCCTAAGTCTACACAATCCTGATCTACTTTGTTTCCATCTTTTTTATTTTCTTTCCTCACTCTCTGAGAACCATCCATTCCTTTTCATTCCTGATGAGTTCAGGAAATTAATGGAAACTCTGTAAAATTTCTCCCCTATTAGTATGATTATATGATTATATATATATATATATATATATATATATATATATATACACACATATATATATATTTGGCCATGTCTAGCACATAATATGTAATCAATGTCAGGGAAGCATATATCTTTTAAGCAGTAATGTAATGCAAATTATACCATGTCAATATAAAAGAGTACATAACATTATAGAAAATGTGGGGAAATAGGTAGATTAAAAGAGCAAAAAGAAAACGAAAAAGAAATCACCCATTGATCTTTATTCATAAATGACCACATTTTATTTATTATATTTCTTCCCTCTCTTTTTGCCACTGACTCTTAAATATGATATTATTTACACATTTTTCCTGACTAAAATTGGTTTAATATTTTGTTAAAAATCATTACCATATCCATACCCACTTTAATATTTATTATTTTAGTGACTGTATACTAATCCATTGGGTGTATGTGCTATAATTTATCAAACACTGGTAACATAATTGGCTATTTTGATTGTTTCTAAATCTTAACATTATATATTTCTCTACACATGAAGTCTTTCTTTTATCTTTTTTGCTTAGAATAGTTACTTGAATGAAAGTCTAATGAATAGAAGGGTGTCTGGCCTTTTTAACACTATCAATATTGGCAAGTTGTTTCTTAAATGTGTTTAGCAATAGTAATGCCAACTTCATAGCATTAGTACACAGCTTTAGTTTTTGCTTTTCCACTTTTGTAAAATTGTTAGATTCCCCAAAATACTGGGTTGTAAAATAGTTTTATTTATTTATTTATTTATTGAGGAAGTATTTCTTAAAATAGTATAAATTTGATCTACTTGATCTCATTTATCTTTTTCTTTTTACCAATATATGTGTGTGTGTATTTACCTATGTTTACATATATATATTCCTATACATTTTCAATATGTAACTATTTACTTCATAGTGAAATCTATTTAGAGATTTAAATATATACCTTCATCTACATACAGATGTTTATGTGTATAGATACAGATGTAGACAGTGACATATGTATAGATATGAATGAAAATATAGAAGTATTCTATGTACCATATAACGCATTGGATTCTGAAAACACAAGAGTGGATGAAATATACTGGATAATAACAGAACTGAACAACAATAATAATAATAATAGTTACTATATATAAAATTAAAGAAGGTTGGGCAATCTACTTCCATAGTGATGCCGCCTCAGAAACCCAAGGAGGGGTCGCTATGAGTCAGGTCCGACACAACGGCACACAAGAACAACAACAACATACATAAAATTACTATATTTCCAGATTTAAGTCATCTTTGACAAAACATATAGTGTTCAATGCTTATAAGAAAATCTAGCAGTGCCTTTTGAAACTGTTTACATTTTTACTTAGTGTTTTCATAATTTTATTCAAATTGATGCCATCACACCCTGTGAGTTAAGACAAGAGACCATATGTGATATGAAGTCTCCTTGTATACACACTGATCTATAATATCTTGGCAAAATTGAAGTAACTGGGGGAATGTAGTCCCATCTGATAATGCCGATTTGGGATTTCCAGTCAATTCTAATAATCTTGGAGTGTTACTCCACCTGTTATTACTTCATCTTCAAAGACACAACACTTTGTGAAATGCCTACATGCATCATTCTAGTCTGTGGTGGAAAAATCTTCTTTGCCAGTCATAGTTGCCAATTGACCCTAAGGATTTAAATCTAAATTAAGACTTCCCTTTATTTTAAGCTTTTCTTTAAACAGTTAAATCAGGTTACCTTAGAGTCATCAACTATGGTTTTTCAATTTCATATTAAACATTTAAAAGAATGTGTGTGTTTGCACACAGTGAATTGCAAATGTAGGCAATTTATTTAGAACTTAAGGATGTCAAAATTATTATAGGTTTTTCATCACTTTCTTGTCAGTTAATCTTAAATTGCCCTTAGAACAGCCATAAACCATTTATTTCATATTGTTTCATAGTGATTGATCTATTTCCCTTGAACTTTGACCTTTGAATTATAGGATCAGACTGCTGGGTACCCATTGGTCTTAAAATCATGTCCTATGGACAAGTCATTGATGCAACTGAAATGAAAATCTGCACCATAGGCAGGGTCTAATCACTCCCAAACTTGCCAGGATTTCCAAAATGTTTTTAAAGGGGAAATAAAAGCTACAAAGAGTATCAAAGAGCTTTCTGAGTAATATGTCACACACCTAATAACTCAGTTTACTGCTCTTTGGACAGGAGAGGAAATTACTAAAGCTTACAGAAATTGTGCATTTCAAAGTAAAATGCTGTGGAGTAGACAACAAAATCACTACTACAAAGTAGATAAAGTAGGTAATTGGCAATGTTACATAAATATTTCAGCTTCAGTATCCACAGCATTCTGGCATGCATAAATTGTTGTTTATACTTAAAAACAAAGTTTCAAATTAATTTTATACAAATTTTTTAAATTGTAGTCTTTTTCTTTCACTTAGTTAATTCACCATCTCATCCTGATCCAGTGTTTGACCTGCAGAAGTTATATATTAAATTCTTACAAAACACAGTCATACCTAAATTAAAAAAAAAAAAAAAACTAAGAGTTAATGTATTATTCTTCATATCTTATTGGTAGCATTGTTTCTTCCTCTATTCCACTGTTCTTGACTTTATGAAAATGAAAATATTTATATTATTCAAATGGTAAATCTTTATGAAAAATGGAGAAGTTGAACTCTTTGGTAAATAATGGTCTTTCAGTTCACCTTACATTAATACCTACATCTCCATATTTCAGTGCCAAGATATAGAGCAGAGAGTGGAGAAAATAATTTGAACAGAATTTAAAAAAATATATAAACACTTTTTCTCATAACTTTTTCATAAAAATTAAAAATATATACATGATTACTTTTTCTCTTTCACCATATAAGTGTTTCTCAACTATTCCTCCAAATCATTCCTTCCCTTCTAAACTTGTAGAGAGGAGGTCAACTCAAAGTATGAGTTTAAAGAACAAACACTTTCTAAATTTAATTAGCTGGCTTTTATAGATCATGACCATTTAATTTTGCTTTTGATGAGGCACACAAAAACAATAACTAGAAATCTAAAATCAATGTCAGCCCATTTTCACAGAATTCTCCATACAGATAGAATTCTCCACTTATTTCTTATGGAGCTAAATCATGATATTAATGGATATGAAAAGTATTTTTCCCTTGTGGCAGTTTGTATATTTCTAGAAAACTTAATGTAGGAAAGTCAGAAGCTATTATTACTTCAGTAATAAATAAATTGTGAAAGATATATATATATATATATATATATATATAAAAGTACAATTAAAAGTAGTGGAAAAGTCTCAACATGTATTTTGTTTAAGCATGTATTTTATGTTAAATTCATCATTGGGCATGAATTCTGCCTTAACTTTATTTGGATGTCTATTACACAATACACATTATGATTGATAATCATTAAAAGTACCTAATAATAATAATGTTTGTTTTTCCTATAATCCCCAGGGTGGCAAACTTTCAGGGGAATATTATCAAATCTGTAATTGAAAAAAGAAATTAAAAAAAAAAGAAGGGATAAGTGATATATGCTGAAATGAAGTTAGTGGCAACAGCAATAGGAGCTTACATGCAGTACAGGTAAGTGCATCTGAGAGCTTCTTTCTTTCTTTTTTTTTTCAAAGAAATGTGTAAGAGAGCTAAAACTTAAGCCATGTCTTGAAGAATTAACCATTAGACTCTAGTTTTTAGAGGTGAAAGGAAAAGATGATATAAATCACTGAACCTAAAAGTTTCTTTGGTAATATTTCAGTACTCAGTGTTTTTGAAAGGTTAAGGTTGGGCAATCCTACTTCCGTAGTGATACTGCCTCGGAAACCCAAGGAGGGGTCGCTATGAGTCGGGGCCGACTGGACGGCACATAACAACAACAACAACAAATTAACTATATAATTAAAACAAAACAACAAAAAAAAACTCATTGCCATAGAGTCAATTCCGATGAGCAATACCCATTGGGTTTCCAAGACTGTAAATCTTTATGCTAGAAGACTGACTGACTCATCTTTCTTCTATGGATTAGCTGGTGGGTTCAAACCACCAATCTTTTCATTAGCAGCCAAATGCTTTAACCACTACAGCACAGGATCTCCTAATTTTAAAATATTCATTATTAATTTTCATTGCAGCAGATGAGGCTATCTTGATTACATACAAAAATATAAGAAACTTTAACCAAGGAATCTAACGATTCCAACAGTATGTAGCTAAATCTTACGTCTGTTATCTCAGTTCAAATCATATAATGCTTACATGAAGTTGTGTTTGTTATTGTTATTATTTTTACTGTTATTAATGATTTGTAGCTTTATTTACCTTAAGATTCACAGAGAATGGAGCTCTGGAGTCTAATACATGAATTTCAATACAGTTTCAATTCAATTGCTGCTTATGAGTATGTTGACCATATGCAATGACTAAAACTCTACAGCTCTTTTGCCTGATCAATAAAATAGGTATAATGCTAGTAACTCTTTCTGGTTTTATTAAGTTGTACGCACAATGCTTGTTCCATGTTATTTCATCAGTTACTTGTGTTAGTATCATCATCATATTCATCATCACCATTTTCACCATTACTATTGTCATGATAATACACTTAGGAATAAAATGTGTTAATATTAAGGAATCGAGCAAGAAAAAATTATAATTTTGAAGAATAGCAAAGTAAGCCTAATCTTGCATTTCGTAAATAAATCAGTCATGGAGAATAGGAAAAATATCCTTTTCTTTTTTTTCATCTTTGTCAGTAAATTTTATTTTCCCATGAAATTGTGTTAATACTGGTAACTTTATTCAAAATATACTCCTTTTCTTTCTGATTTTTTTCAAATATTTCTAAAAATCATATCAAATTCTTTTATTTTATTCATAAATAATTTACTTCATTTTGGAGAGTGTTATATTGTTATCCCTAATCTTTATATAACTATTGAACAAAGACCATCACTCTTTTCTGTAAGTTTTGATTGACATCATACAATTTCTAGGACTCATTGTAAGGAAAAGGAGCTCTAGTGGTGTAGTGCCTAAGGCATCTGACTGTTAGCCAGAAGTCTGGCAGTTCAAACCCACCAGCCACTTCACAGAAGGAAGACTGGGTAATCTACTTCCATAAAGATTTACCACCTTGGAAAGACAAAGAGGGTTGCTATGAGTCTGAATTGACTATATGACAGTGAGTTTAGTTTTGGCTTACTGTAAGGAAGGATATGAATTTGTTTGTTTGTTTTGTTTTGTTTTACTCCTCTTTGTAAATGATCATTATCCTTTCCTTTTGTATCACTCAAACTGAATATAAAATGCAGACACATAGGATAATGTTTTTCAACAGGATTTTGGAGGTTGTTTTGTTTTGGGTGAAAGCATATTGAATTTAATGCAAGAAGATGTATTTAAAATCCTCAAATCTGTGTCTCACTAACTGTGGCACCTTTAATCAATTTTTCAGTAAACTTTTCCCTGAAACTCATATCATAATACCAACTATTTGTTTTTATTGCAAGAATGAATTGACAAAAAATGTTTTGCTGACTACTCCCTCATCTACAAATGCAAGGTAGTATTCTTAATCAACATAGATGCAGTTATAATTTAAACTTATGAAAAATAGAAAAATATACATACTTCTCAGCAAATGGAAACATTCTTTTCATCCTTTCTAGAAATAATAACTGATTCAGACTGACTTTATGAAATGTTCATGTCAAAAGCCACTGTTTCTTAAAAGCATAACTGTTTTACACATGCATATATATTTGTTTTAAACACACACAGAGCCTATTTTTTTTCAAAATTTTCTGATTAATTAATAACTGCTATTTTCATTTTTGGCTTTTATTTTCCAAATACCATATGTTCTATATTTAAAATTTTAATTGTATTTAAAAATCAAATCCTAAAGCACCTTCATTAGCTTTTCTATGGGTGTGGGTCTCTGCAATACAGTTAGGACTTAGAGTTCACTGCTGTTCTCAGAATTCTTTGACAGTGAGAGCTTCTTTCATCTTCCCTCCCATCTGTAGTGTCTCACCTTCCACCTTTTCAGGCACTATGTAATTATCATGTCCTCGGACTACTTTTCTTTTCTCCATCAGATTTGACAAGAAGATGGATCCTCTAGCTACAGAGTACATGTCATTGTTCATGAAGCACTTGCCCAACAGGAACTTAAATATTAATTGTGAAAAAACGGCATGGGGTAAGGATCTTTGATGAACTAAAATTACTATTGTGCTATGATGTGAAGGGCCTTTAATTTTGCCATCTGGGTCTAATTGACAGAGAATGACTAAGAATTGTAGGTTGGAGAATTGGTGAACTTTGTATATGGACAATTAACTAGAAAAAGAACAAGCCAGTTTGGAAAATTTTATCTCTGAAAGCCTGGTGCCTGTCCACCTTTAGAATATGCAGCCAATTTTCTATCAACAAGACACATTTCTTGCACTGAACAGTAGTTTGCACTAGAGTCAAGATTAGTTTCAGAGCATTTGGGCTGAAATAAAGATTTCAGCGTCCTACAGAAATCAGGTCCTTTGTCATACAACCTCTCAGTGTTTCCCCTGCCCCTTTGTTTCCGAAACACTTCCTATTGCAACAAAGAAATCATTTTACTGGATCTCTGTCAGGGAATGTAACTACTTTATCCATGTGATTTAGTAGTTATTCCTCTTCTGGCAGAAAATGAAGAAAGCTAATCATAAGTATTTATACTTTAAAATTAAAATTAATTATTTCTGGGTTCATTCACAAAATTAGTTCCTATTTTTAAAAAAGGAATGAAGAGAGTTGTATGGAATGAACCATTAGATTTATTGAAAACAATAAATTAATGAATAACTAGTAAGAAGAGAGTCATTAGCTATGTTATTTTCAAAAAATAACTGATTTGTCACTTTCAATCTTTTCTGAAAAAAAAAAAAAACTGATCTTTTTCCTTTCAAAAGAGTTTTCTTAAATAAAAACCCAGGCTAAGTCTCCTGCATCTGATATGATTTTTTATAGTTATCACGGAAAAAGTATGTTATTATTGATATGTTTCATACCAAAACCAATTATGATTTTCCTCATAGCCATTAGGTGTATGGAAGTGAAAATTTTATAAAATATAAATTAGTGAGATTTTGATGATGGCATTAAAAAAAATGGGACATTTGTACTTTACATTTCTTTTTGGTCCCTAAGACTTAAACATGAAAGTCATGTATGGGTAAATATAATAATGGTAGATTTTATTTAGAATTTGAGATTATATGCATTGAAATATCATAATTTTAGCTCTGAAAGTTATCTTAGATATCATCTAACTTAATTTTCATCTTTTGAAAATCAAAGAACTGAGGAGAGGAAGGCTGTTTGATTTTCTTAACATTACAGCTGCCTTCGGAGCTTACTGTCCTGGCTTTAGTCTAACATTCAACTTACTACAGAAAGTCAGGAAGATATATAAGTAAATCCCAATACATTAACTTTAGCTTCAAGATTAAGATGAAGGGCAATTTATGGACAAATATAACTATAGAACAGCTATGTAAAAAGCTGAATTTGAACTCTCCATATAAGGCTTGAAAAAATACTACAAAAATCGACTGATCTTGAGTCTTGTAAATTTTAATAGGATGAAGAAAAAAGAGAACAGATGCCTAGGGGGGAAAATATTTGTATTTCCTACTTAAAATATATTTGTGAAAGGAAGATAATAGATAAGGCAATTTTTTAAGAGGATTTGTTACATTTAAATGAACAACATTGGGTTTGGCAAGTATCTTGACAGCTAAATAAAGTTGTCATATCTTATTCACCATTTTGGAATTGTATAGGTGTTGTTTATATACAGGAGCTCTGGTGGCATAGTGCCAAAGGCATTTGACTGCTAACCAGAAGGCTGACAGTTCAAACCCTACAGCCACTCCTCAGAAGGAAGACTGAGCAACCTACTTCCATAGAGATACTGCCTCAGAAACTCAGGGAGGGGTCACTATGAGTCAGGACTGACTGGACGGCAGTCTATGTTTCTTGATTTATTTTATAAGTGCTACATTTCTGCTCAATTCTTGGGATAAAGTTGGCATAGATTTTTAGAAGGAAAATAAGTTATTATTCTATGGTACTTTCTATATTTACAGCTATGATAATGGTTTACCTGTGTTGAAAATTGGAATTTCAAAAATAATTAAAGATCATTTTTAATATTAACAGGTTGCCTAAGATTATGTCAAAACCTATTTTCTTTCTATCATTTAAGGAAATTCAAATCAAACACTTTCACAGTCATACCACCAGAGGTTGTTGAACTCCTCTCCCCTATTAAACCAGTCAGAATGATCAAAATGAGCATGCCAACATCACTTTATCATAATCTCAATAATTTAATTAGAGTAAGGTACATTTTGGGGGAAAGAGATGCCATTCTGTCCATGGAATATGTTCCCAACTCTTCAAAAATGCCATCAGAAGAAAGTAATACATGAAACATGCAAATTAGTGAATTCTTGTTCACTTTCATTATTGCTGTGTTAAAAAAAAAAAAAAGAGTATATTTCTTCTGAGTCTAATTCTACTCCCCCTATGTCTTCTGTACACTGCTATTAGCCAGTAATGAGATATTTCATACACTGATATCAGGCTTTTATTTCTTTTCATACCTGCCAAAACATCCTCTTTTAATAATACCCTAAAACAGGTCTTTCCTGTTCTTTTGTATAAATGTATTATTGTCCCTGTGTTTTATTAACATCACCAGGGCTGTCTCCTAGGTAAAAGATTAATTACTTGGCTGTGAATCACAGAAATGGAGCTGTAACTAAATTACTGAGTAATATATCAGAAAATCAGTTATTGTTATGTCACAGCTCAAACTCTTGAAAAGAGGAAATAAAGAAATGCTCTTCAATGTATTAGCATGCCTACCTACATGTCAGGGAAAAAGAAAAAAAAAAATGCCTCAAGTCTTTCTTGGAAGTTGATGGGTAACCAAAAGAGCATGGATGCCTACTTAACTCAGATAAATGTGTTCAGACTTTATCATTATGCCGCCTATTCAGTGAGTATCTCTTTGCTGTTCATTAATTAAGTTTGGGGCAGCTTTATTTCTGTGAACCTTCAATAACCGGTGGGTGCTAGGGGAGAATCAAAGCCTCATTTCTAATTAAAGATGTAATTATGATTTGTAGTCTTTGGATTTTTTTTTTCCCAAAAAATGTTGTTCCCAAGACCATGCTTTATTTTCTACCTTATTTCAGTACAGTGAACACTGTGAGAGCTGAAACTCATTGGAACTGCCTTTTACTATTTTTCCAGCCTCGCAAATTTCCCTCTGCTGACAGGGTAGTCTTACCATTTTTCTATCACTTTGTGTTAAGAATTCTACCTCACGAACACCCAGTAGTCATTTTTACTATTATTATTATTATTTTATTTTATAGTACTGGAAAAGAAACTAAACCACTTTATTTTTTTATTATTTACATAGTTATTCAAATTAGACATGGATATGTGCCTATACTAGTCAAAGAAATATATAGGTAATCACTATTACTATACTTATTGGAAATATGTCTGGGTTTCACATCTGTACTTCCTCATATTTGACAATTCCTCATATTTGAGTTGCAATACTAACTGTTTTCTGATTACATCCAAATATCAGGTGCTGGCTTTCAGAGAGTACTTATTAGGCTGAAGTAATTATTGTTTTGGAAAATATTTGAGTTTTCCTTCTCTGACAGATTTCAGCCTTACATAAGTTCTGCCTTTCACAGAAAACCAGAAATTTCACTACAATTTCTTAATAACTCTCAAATGTCATTATAAAGGAAAGATTGATTTAAAAAAAGAAAGAGAAGAAAATCATTCCTCATGTAGTACAAAATTCCATTTCATTGGATTGACTTCTATTATTCTGGACTTCATTGACTACTTATATTTTACTGTTTTATTTATTTTCTTCTTATTTATTGATTTAATACTTGGAGCTAGTTTGGTTAATAAGGTCTGTTGTTGTTATGTGCCATCAAGTCAGCCTCGACTCATAGTGACCCCTCCTTGGGTTGCCAAAGCAGTAACACTACATAAGTAGTTTGTCCAACCTTCCTTCTGACGAGTGGCTGGTGGGAATAAAGTCTGAGAAGACATTTTTGAATACTTGTGCTTGAACATGATTCTGAATGAGGACAAAGTATAAGAACTAGACATAAGACTATCTAGGAAAGAAAATTGAAGCTAGAGAACATTAGATGCAAAACACTGCCTTTCACTCTCTTGTCATATTTTTCCTTACTCTATCTTTCTTGTCTTCATAAACCAAAACAAACCAAACTCATTGCCATTGAGTCGGATGCAACTCATAGCGAACCCCTGTTGGGTTTCTGAGGCAGTATCGCTACAGAAGCAGATTGCCCAATCTTCCTTCCAAGGAATGGCTGGTGGGTTTGAACCGCCAGCCTTCTGGTTAGCAGTCAAAGGCATTAGACAATGATATTACATTATTACACAGATATACACACACATATGCACACACCAGAGAAAGGAAAGCACCATAAAGAAACCAGCTTTGGTAGTGTAAAATGGGACTAGTGTAGTAGTAATAGTATTAGGAGTAGTAGCATCAGAACCTGCCTAACTTCAGAGGAGATAATGAGAATCAAGATTATCCTAAAGCTGATTCCTATGAGATTGAAGTCAGACATACCTCCATTCTCCAATCTTTTCACCAGTTCTGTCACCAGTTATCCTCCCCATGACACTCTACTTTTCTCCTGGATTCAATAATCCATTGCAGTGGACACACAGAACTCACTGACCATGCCTACAGTCAAGAGATTTATTAAAGAAGAGAGTATAACTTGGAATCAGGATCAACAGGCTGTCAGTATCAGAATCAGGAAGCATGCAGGTAGTCTCCTTTCTTTAGTGCAGAACAGGTCTCTCAGATCTTCTCAGCCATGCAAATCTCTCTCTCTCTCTCTCTCTGTCTCTCACTTAGGACAGGCTTTCTCTCAACTCCCTGAGAAGAAATTATTCTCAGCCTTTTGAAGACAGGCTCCTCCAGACCTCCTCAGGACAGGTCCTCCTTTACCCTGTCATCTGCCACTACTAATTCTGCCTCAGGACCCCTTCCATGCCTGTTGCTACAGGTTTTGTCACTGTGTTCCTTCTGGGTCTTTAATGTTAAGGCCCTTAAACTGTATTATAGCTCTTTTAGGAGGGTCTTTGCTTCCTCTTTCTCTCTTCTTTTTTCTTCCTTCTGCTTCTTTTTGCTGCTTCCCTTTCTACTTTTCCTGTCTCAGAAACCTCTGTGGGACTAACTGCTCTTATACACAATAATCTTTCAATATTAAGGCATGGCCCCTCCCAGCAAGGGCTACAAACTGACCAATGTCCTCTTGGTAGGCTACAGACACTTCATTTGCATAGTAGGCTACAATTCACCTCATTTGCATAGCCTAGTGACAAATTCTTTTTTTTTTTTTTTTCAATTTTTTAAAATTTGTATTGTGATTTGGGCGAAAGTTTACAGAGCAAATTCATTTTCCATAGAGTAGTTCACATACACTTTCTCTCATGACATTGACTGCAATTCCTCACAATGCACCAGCTCTCATTCCACTCCCTCCCCACAGTTACCTCTTTCCTATGCCCTTCCTTCCCATGCACTTCTGTCCCTTGAGCTGTCTCCCTTCTATTCTATACACAGCCCTTCTATTCCACCATGAATGATTTCTATTGACCAATTCTTTTAAGGTGCATACCAATCACAAGACAAGCTGCAGCCCAGGACCACACAAAAAATGATCAAAACCAGGTTTATAGCTACCCAAGAACCGTCAATCAACCACAACAAAAGTAAAAAACCTGTGCTTGAAAACGGGCAAACATAACTCCTGAGAGCTTTGGGGAGAAGTCTCTCAGCTGTTTTTCCAAAGAAACAAGGCAAAAACCACATAAAGGAATTCATTGCTTCACAATTGAGTTTACCCTATGTTCCTAGCACCAAACTTAGTGTTATCTCCAAGAAAATATTAATACACTTTTTTTTTAAGTGAATTAGGGAATCAATTGCAAAATTATACCATGATTGAGGATTGCAAGAATTTTCCCAAAATTTTCTTTTGTAAAACTTATCATCCAATGATTTGACATGTTATGGTCCATTGCTACACCAAGTTTAAAATTATTTGACAGGCAGACAATGTGGATGGAGAAATCATAAAATGGAGATCAGGGTATAATTCATTCCTGTGCAACATAAAGAACTAAAAATTGATAAGACCAATAAAATAATGCCTCTATAATTATAAAAGTAACACATAATTTTGTCAAAACTTTGGAAAATATAAAGTATATAAAGTTTAATGAAATAAAGAATATTTTTGTTCTTACCACCCAGACATACAGAGTTAATTGCCTTATGGAAAATTTTAGAGCCAAATTTTAATTAGAAATCTAAAATAATCATGGAGCTTATAAAAGTATTTTAGAACTTTATTTAATTTCTGTTTAAAATTAAATAAATTTATATTTTGAAATATCTTCAAATAATTTGTGAAAGTGGTAATAAGCTTATTAGTTCTAGATCAGTTTTCAAATAATTTACGTGTTCAATTATTAAAGGTAGGCAAATTTTATCCACTTAGCCAAAAGCAGTAATGTATACAAACAGGATAGTTCATAGACCCCAGTGGCACAGTGTTTAAATGATCAGCTACTAACTGAAAGGTCAGTGGTAAAACCTACCAGTTGTTCTATGGGAGAAAGATGTGGCAGTCTTCTTCTGTAAGGATTACAATCTAGGAAACCATATGGGACATTTCTACTCTGTTGTGTATGGTGGCTCTGAATTAGAAAAGGCAAGTTTTTTTTTTTTTTTTTTTTAATTAGGATTTGGGTGAAGATTTACAGAGTAAATTCACTTTTCACACAGCAGGTCACATATACTTTGTCTCATGTCATTGACCAAAATTTACAATGCAGCAGCTCCCCTCCCACTTCCTCTCCATAGTTACCTCCTTCCAGTGTCCATCCCTTCATACTCTTCGAGAGGCCCATTGTCTGCCAACCCTGTATATGATCTTGGATACACTCTCCATTTAGACATACATAATTGTTTAGCTTGTTCACCCATCTATCCGTCCCTATACCCATGTTTGCTTTCATTAACAACTCAGTATTGTATTTACAAAGGGGTTCATATTTGTTGTTTGTACTGCCCATGTAACTCTCTCTGTCTTTCTCATCCTCAATGCTGCCATATTGGTCACTCACATTTGGTACATTGCCCTTCTCTTCACACAAATCAATATTTATCTCTATCTATCTAACAGCATTCCCTCCTCTTCCCTCCCACCCCTGGTAACCAACAAAGAAAATGTCCTCCAATATATAAACCTTTCCTTAACTTTCACAATAACGGACTAATACAATATTTGTCCTTTTGTGACTGACTTATTTCGCTCAGCATAATGTCCTCCAAGTTCATCCACGTTATGCAGTGTTTTGCAGATTCTACATTATTCTTTAGCGTTGCATAGTATTCCATTGTGTGAATGTACCAAAGTTTGGTTATCCATTCCTCAGTTGTTGGACATCTAGGTTGTTTCCAAGTTTTGGCTATTGTAAATAGTGCTGCGATGAACATCGGCGTGCATATATCTGTTCTTGTTATGGCTCTCACTTCTTTAGGGTATATACCTAGTAATG
The DNA here is from genome assembly GCF_000298275.1 of Orycteropus afer afer. NCBI lineage: Eukaryota > Metazoa > Chordata > Mammalia > Tubulidentata > Orycteropodidae > Orycteropus > Orycteropus afer. The sequence continues at coordinate 12,343,684 of NW_006921642.1, forward strand.
GGATGGCTGGGTCAAATGGTATTTGTATTTCCAACTTTTGAAGGAATCGCCATACTGCTTTCCACAATGGTTGTACCATTTTACAGTCCCACCAGCAGTGTATGAGAGTCCCAATCTCTCCACAACCTCGCCAGCATTTGTTATTTTCTGTCTTGTTGAACTTTGATACTAGTGCTGGAGCAAGATGGTATCTCATTGTTGTTTTGATTTGCATCTCTCTAATAGCTAATGATCGTGAGCATTTCTTCATATGTTTGTTGGCCGCTTGAATATCCTCCTTGGTGAAGTGTCTGTTCATGTCTTCTGCCCATTTTTTAATTGGATTGTTTGTCTTTTTGTTATTGAGGTGTTGGAGTGTTCTATAAATTTTAGAGATAAGGCCCTTGTCAGATATGTTATTACCAAATATTTTTTCCCAATCTGTAGGTTCTCTTTTGACTCTTTTGGAGAAGTCTTTGGAAGCACATAAACATTTAATTTTTAGAAGGTCCCAATCATCTGGCTTCTCTTCTGCTGTTGGTGCATTTTGAATTATGCTTGGTAGTCTATTTATACCAAATATTAGGGGCCTTAAGTTTGAGCCTAAATTTTCCTTGAGAAACTGTATGGTTCTAGGTTTCACATTTAAGTCTTTGATCCATCTGGAGTTTGTTTTTGTGTGTGGTGTGAGGTACAGATCTTGTTTCATTTTTCTGCAAATGGATCTCCAGTTTTGCCAGCACCATTTATTAAACAAACATTCTCTTCCCCACTTAATGGATTTGGGGCGAAAAGGCAAGTTTTTAAGGTACAGTTATACCTAGTAAAAGGAGCTCTGGTGGCACAGTGCCTAAGGCATTTGACTGCTAACAAGAAGGCTGGTGATTCAAACCCACCAGCCACTCCTTGGAAGGAAAGTTGGGTAATCAACTTTCATAGAGATACCACCTCAGACACCCAAGGAGGGGGTCAATGTGAATCAGGACCAACTCAACAGCAATGAGTTTGTTTTTTGCTTTTTTTGGTAAACCTTGTAAATAATAAGTAAAAATATTCAGATACACAGACACACACAACTTTCTGTAAGAGAGCATCATTAGCTACATGCATGAAATGACATATTGGAATAAAAAATAAAATCACAAATAGAAAACAAGCCTCTTTGTTAAATGTGGGGATTTAAATTAAGACCATTAAGAGATACTATTTTATATCTTCTAGATTGAAAAAATCAAGAAATGTGACAATAGCAAACACTAGAGAGGTAAAGGATTAATAGGAATGCTGTGTAAGCATCATCAGTGGGAAAATGAACTGACACGTAAGTTTAGTATTGTTAGGCACAACTGAGTATTCTTGTTACCTATGGTCCAGCTATGCTACTTTGATGTAGATAGTCAAGAAAATGTTTGCACATTTGTCTACAGGCTGTGTGAAAGTGTTAATAGCATTTGTAATAGCAAATATCAGGAAACATTTGCTCATCCATGAGGGAATGTACATAAATTGTTATTATTCACAAGATGGAATAATTACAGGGAAAATGAATGAGTGACATCTGCATGCAATAATGTGAAAAGAAACATAGTATTGTCTAAGAAAAACAAAGTGAGACAAACAAATTAAAATTCATGCAAAAGTCTTCCTAGAGTAAGGTATGTTTTTAGTCTGATTTACCGAATTTGGAGCACCTGATATGTAAATTATTAAAATAACAGTAATAAGGATAATAATAAAACTAAAATATGTTAACTACTTGTCTGTCAGTTTGTTGTACTGTGGTGACTTGAGTGTTGCTGTGAGACTGGAAGCTATGCCACCAGTGTTACAAACACCAGCAAGGTCACCCATGGTGGACAAGTTTTAGCAGAGCTTGCAGACTGTATCAGACTGGGAAGAAGAAAGGGGCTACCCATTTCTCAAAGAATTGGCCAGTGAAAACCTTATGAATAGCAGTGAAACACTGTCTGATATATTACTGGAAACATAAATACAGCATTCTCTTATTCTCTCTCTCACTCTCTTTCTCTAACTCACCAAGTCCTCATTCTAGATGTCCAGACATCTTTTTTTTTTTTTTTTTTTTTAATTATGGCTTATAAAGTTGCTCTGAGTTTTTCTTAAAATGCATATATTATATTGTTGTTGTTGTTAGGTGACATCGAGTCAGCTCCGACTCATAATAACTCTATGTACAATAGAAGAAAACATTGCCTGGCACCATCCTCACAATCTTTGCTATACCTGAGCCTGTCATTGCAGCCAGTGGGTCAATCAATCTCACTGAGGGTCTTTTTTTTGCTGACCCTCCATTTTACCAAGCATAATATCCTTCTCCAAGGAATGGTCCCTTCTGACAACATGACCAAACTAGGTGAGACGAAATTGGGCCATTCTCGCTTACAAAGGGCATTCCAGCTTCCCTTCCTCCAGGACAGATTTGTGTCCCCTGAAAACCATTTTGTTAAACTGCTGCATTCAATACTTT
>NW_006921642.1:12347330-12348516 GCF_000298275.1 Orycteropus afer afer
ATATAGTAAACCATCTAAAACAACATAAAGTTAGAAATTAATATAAAATTTTCAGAATCACTCTTTCCTAACCCAAGAATCATTGCCATAGTAAGATGTGGAATTCAGACCCAGCAGACATAGTAGTATACAGAGTGTGTGTGAAAAGTGGAACCCCTTAGAAGGTCTGTTTGAAAGAAGTAGGCACAATTGTTGGTTTCATCTTTCAGTTAGTAAATGTCTTTTTGGCATTCCACAAGAGAATTGTAGGAAAATAGTGAACTTCTTTGTAGAGATTACTGTTCTTCAAAAAATCAATTACATACTATAATAATTTGATTTTATATTCCTCACCCTTTCTTTTTATTAATAAAATATAATTATTTTTGAAGAGTAAAGTATCTTTTGCTTTTATTCTCTCCATTTTTTCTAGGTTTCATATTGTCTTTGATATAATTGACCATGACCTGATATAATACCAAAGATGAGAAAACACAGTGCAAAATCTACCACCACTAACAACTGGAATATCTAACATTTAACTGATAAATAATGACCAAATTAAAATCAAATAAAATTCTATTTTTCAGTTCCAGAAAAATGAGTGGTGATAAAAAATGCCTTAATATACATTTCTATCCTCAGCATGAGTTTAAAGAAATTCATTCAGATATGCACTATATCTGAGATAGTTAATAAGAATGATCAGGCATCAATGAATAAGGCCATCTTTTAAATTATCTTAAAGTCAAGAGGACTTGCTAGTTAAAAAGAATGGAGTGAATCAATTGGCTTTTCTCTGTTAGTTACACAAAGCAACATTTTAAAACTTTAAGAAGAATGATGCCTTTAGTCTAAAATACCACCTTATAAGAAATTTGTTATGTCTCAGGAGAGTTTTCAGATAAAAAAACCCTAATATTCATATCATCATGGGATAATAGGAGATATTGCAAACCTCAAGTCATGAACATACTCCTGGATTAAAATGTTGAATGTCATTTATTAAAAAAAAAAGCACCATGTGAATAAAACCAAACCAAATTCACTGCTGATGAGTCGGATATAACACATAGCGATCCCTTCTTGGGTTTCCAAGGTAGTATCACTATGGAAATAGATCGTCCTATCTTCCTTGAGGAGTGGGTGGTGGGTTTGAACTGCCAGCTTCTGGTTAGCAGTCAAATGCCTTAGGCACTATGCTACC
>NW_006921642.1:12349444-12350312 GCF_000298275.1 Orycteropus afer afer
GGATCATTCCCTGGAGAAGGATGCCATGCTTGGTAAGGTGGAGGGTCGACAAAAGACGGGAAGGCCCTCAATGAGATATATTGACACAGTGACTGTTGCAGTGGGCTCAAGTATAGCAGGGATCACAGAACTGGCACAGGACAGGGGGGCATTTCGTTCTGCTGTTCATAGGGTCACTGTGTGTCAAAGACAACTCCACAACACTTAACAACAACAATAACAACACAATAACAGTAATAATCTTTGCAAAACTTTTCTTTATCGATGTTAAAAAGATAATGCAAAATATTACAAACAACTTTATGGTATCAATTCCTATGGCATAGATTCTTATATCTGCTATAGCAAATTAGCCCAAAACAAACAAACAAAATTTCTCTCACAATTCTGAGGCCTTAAGTCTGAAATCAGTATCACTAGGATGGGACAGTGTTTTGTCAGGGTTCTTTTCCCCAGAAAGGCTGTAAGGCAGAATCCATCTCTTGTTCCTTCTGGATTCTAGTGGCTACCAACATTCCTTGATTGTGTTTGCATCTCTCTAATCTCGTTCTCTGTGCTCACCTTTTCTCCCTCTTTTCTGTGAATGTCAAACCTCACTCTTTATTAAAAACAACTGTAATTACATTTGGAAAATCCATGATAACCACCCCATCTCAAGATCTTTGACTTAATCACATCCAAAATGTGTTTGGAATATGTTGTTATCATTGTTAGGTGCCATCGAGTCATCTCTGAGTCATAATGACCCTATGCACAGCAGAAAAACACCACCACCCAGTCCCATGAAAGCTCTGTGATCACTGCTATATTTGAGCCCATCACCACACCCACTGTGTCAATCCATCTTGTTGAGGGCCTTCCCCTCTTT
>NW_006921642.1:12353062-12353611 GCF_000298275.1 Orycteropus afer afer
TGTAGGTGCATAAATTTGAATAATAGTAGTATTAACTGATCTTCCTTTTAGGTGTATGTATATTATCTTATCACTGACATCATTGTACTTCAGGACAGATTTTCAAACATCTTTTGTCCTCCTGCACTGTATCAGACAATGTTTCCGGGCTATTCATAAAGTTATGTAGTAGTGTGTCAGTATTTCTCTGTTATTCATAAGGTTTTCCCTGGCCAGTTCTTTGAGAAGTGGTTGGCCTCTTCCTTCTTCCTAGTCTGTCTCAGTCTGTAAGCTGCATTGAAACCTGTGCACCATGTGCAACCCTGCTAGTATTTGAAGCACCTTAAGCCTCACAGCAACATTCAAGCTACAACAGTACAACAAACTGACAAAGAAGTTTGTCTCCTTTAGCTGTTGGAAACCTATCCACCCTCCTCTTACCTGGATCCCTGGCACTGCTCTGCTCTTCTGTCTCTTCTGGCTTCTCTTTACCTAGCTTTCCTGCCTCTTGGGGATGGGGCCTTAGTCCCTGACCTTACCTGAATCCTTGGCACTGCTCTGTTCTATCAT
>NW_006921642.1:12360062-12361217 GCF_000298275.1 Orycteropus afer afer
AATGTGTATGGAAGACTGAAGAAGAATTGACTTTTGAGTAGTGGTGTTGTCAAAGAATACTGAAAGTTCTGTCAAAGGATTGAACAAATCTGTACTGGAAGAAGTGTAGCTGGAATGGTCATTGGAAGTGAGAATGGCTAGACTTTGTCTCACCTACTTTGTTATCTTGTTAGAAGGGACCATTCCCTGGGGAAGGATATCATTCTTGCTAAAGTAGAGGGCCAATGAAAAAGGGAAAGCCTCTCAAGAGATGGATTGACACAGTGGCCGCAATGATTGGCTCAGGTGAAGCAAGGATTGTTAGGCTGGCGGAGGAACATGAAGTGTTTTGTTCTGTTATAGACTGGGTCGCTATGAGTTGCAGCCAACTCTACGGTACCTAACAGCAACAATAACAGTACCCCTACAAGAGTGCCACATGCCTTATGTATATTATTAATAAGCTATACAATCCTGTTGGTGGGTCATAAGCACTCACATTTGCATAGTCTTACCCTGTCCTTTGGTGGGAATTACAAAGACTATGACTAAAAGGGCCTTATTAAGTAATTCACTGCACCACAAAAAACCCGTTTCTGAAAATATTTTCTAGCTCCTTCTCACAAATCCAAGAATCATTTAATGAAGCTGAGCCTAAGTCCTTCCAGTTGTGTTTAGCTACTGAAAAAGGCACCAATTGAAAAATTCCCTTGAACCTGGCTGGAACAGAATGTACCTATTGCTTCTTACCAACCTCTGTGCAGCTAAATTAAAAGATATGGATGCCTAGGTTCATTTATATCAATTAAAGAATTCAAGGAACCAACTTATATTTACAAGCCTAGTGGTTTTCTTAAGGTATCTCTTAAACATGCTCAGGGCAAAAAACATGATGCCAGGAGTAGACTGCTGATCCAAGAACATGGAAAATGACCTCATGCAGACTCTTGAAATTATTGGACTCTGGCTGATCATAACAGGCTGTTTAATACTCATTGCCTTTGAAATTTTATTGTTTTATAGATTTAGGTTCATCAATTAATAAGAACAACCTCTGCAAGTTACTTAGACTTGTTTTCATTTGCATTTATTATTGTAGCCATTCTTAGGTAGATAATTGTATCATTTAGTTCTGCGCAACCTTAAAATAATTACTCTGTAATTAATATTGCTTTG
>NW_006921642.1:12361712-12363678 GCF_000298275.1 Orycteropus afer afer
TGGGGTTGGTCTTCCCTTTGAACTTTGTTTCCCAAGTTCAGCACATTGCAATTAGAAAAATCCATTCACCACTTCTCACCTAACATAGTGAAAATTACTGACAGTGCCACTGAAGGATGACAGCTCAATAGAAGTCTTTACAATATTTAGCAAATGTAGTCTTAGACAATAGAATAACTTTAGATTTTTTTCTGGCTCAACAAGGAAGAATTTATGTCATTGTTAACATTTCCTGCTGCTATTACATAAACACCTCTGGAGAAGTTGAACAAGACCTCACAAATATCTGCCAGAAGATTAATTGCTTATATTCAATATAGCCCATGACTGTTTCCTCTTCCACTGATATTGTTAGCTGTTTGCCAAATTATGTTGAATCATGTATTAGATCTATACAACCCATTGGATTAATGATTCTTATTTTTGTTTTAATTATTGCAGGTATAATCTAATGTTATGTGAGATGTACTTCAAATGCTTTCACCCCTCCCACAAATACTATGACTATGAAACAAAATATGTATATTGATGAAATTACCATTTCAAACAGACTATATGACTTAATTTGGTTACATCATTATTTTTTTTAAATCCAAACTTTGGCCAGCTCAAAACCTCTATAAAAGAAAAGCTTTAACACCTTATTCTTGCTGAAGCAGTTTTATTCTTTTGTAGATCTGTAAGGCCAGAATCACCATGGTTACAGTGGCTGCAACAATGGGTTCAAAGATGGAAATGATTGGGAAAATAGTGCAGAACTGGGCAATGTTTTGCTATGAGTCAGAATTGACTTAACACCTTCTCACAACAACAATAAGACCATAGAATTGGTTAGCATCATATCCTGAAAATGATATGATAAGTTAATGTAAAATAAAGAGGATAAATAATCTGAAAGAGTGACCAAACATTTCATGGAAAATCTTCATCAAAATGGGGGAATATGATAGAGTATCATAAAATTTAAATTTCTAGGACACATAACTTGACTAAAAGATGGCTATTTCTAAGCCTGAGCTTAAACACCTTTTGAAAAGAAATGTTTTACTCTAAAGCATTAAACAAATTTAATCTGGTCTCTAAGAATATTTTCTTTGTAAACAATTTATGCAAGTCATTCTTAGGAACTATATTGTACAAGAAATCTATGTTAGCAGAAAATAAGCTGTTATGATTGCTTTGTAAGCACCCTTTGAAACCTCTATGGTAAACAAGTGGTAACTAGTCAACAAAGCCCACAAAATATCTAGTAGTATGTTATCAACAAAAACCATATCACCAAGTAGTAACTAATCAGCAAAGACTCTTTAAAGATTAATCACTGTAGAGCCTCCACCTTTGACTTTCACAAAGCACTAGTAAACCAATCACAAGATTTTGTTGTTATGTCCTGGTTTGCTACTGGATTGCTACTTGGAGAGCATAGTACATTTTGTAGACTCTGCTTATCCTCAGTTTAAACTATGTCTTGCTTTCAATAATCTTCTTTTTTCAATCCTTAATAGAGTCAGAATTTTACAGTACATCTCCAAAAGTGGAAATACCCTAATGGTCATCAATTGATGAATGGAAGAACAAAATGTATTATTCATATAATGAAATTATATTATATTATTTTAATTGTATTATTTAATGAATTATATTATTTAATTATATTTTAATTATAGTATTATAATTTATAACATTTAAATAATAATTAAATTGTTGATATATCACTAGAAAAATAATTAATTATTGGTAAGTGTAGTACAGCCTGGATAAATCTTGAAGACTTTATGCTATGTGAAAGAAAATAGACAAAAAGAGGCCACATATTGTAAGATTCCCTTAGTATGAAACATTTGTTGTTGTTGTTGCTGTTATGTACCGTAGAGTCAGACCCGACTCATAGTGACCCCTCCTTTGTTTTCCGAGGCAGTATCACTATGGAAGTAGATTGCCCCATCTTCCTTCCTAGGAGTGTCTG